>NC_142687.1:76249393-76552424 GCF_056320005.1 Nelumbo lutea
AGTGCTAAAAACGTTTCTTGGAGAAATGTTACCAAACAGAAAAAATTGATGTTGCTCCAGGAAATGTCCTACCTGACAATAACGATTCCAAACAAAAATAAAACGGTGCTCCAAGCCACACATCAGCAACAACTGCAGCATCAATGCCAAACATATACTTGGTCTATCGGTATAGGTATTGTTTTATTTTTTTTTCCTCACAAGTCATAACCTAAAATAAATATTTCAACACTTGTCATAATTAATAATATAAAAGCTAAATGCTCAACAAATAAAATACACAACATTTACACATTATTTGCAAAATTTACATAATACTATAACTTTGTAAACTCTTTGATTATGAGAAATATATACACTAGTGGGAGAAGAATTTCCTCAGGAAAACACAGACTTTTTTATGTTTCCTATAGACAATTAGTATTAATGAGTAATCAAAATAATATACAACATCATATTAAAATAATATTCTAAAAAATAGTTTTTAATTTGGTTGTTTGGCTTTGATTTGATAATAGAGCGGAATGATCAAAATATACAATTGATTAAGCTCAATTTGTAAAGAATGAATACAGAAACCTTACAACTTATGCAGCCTGATAAATCAGGCCATTTATCCTTTAGGACCTGAACATAATTCTTTTTTTATTTTTTTTGAAATTTATTAAATAATCATTTCAATTTTAAAGAATCAAATGGGGAAATTTTGAAAAATAATTGCTGTCCAAATTTTGACAGGGCTGTCATTAGAGCTCTCCCCACGTGACGCATGAATAGGTTCACATAGAATTCTTGATGCTGGATGTGATGATAGGTGAACTAACGCAAGGAGAGCTCTCTTGACAGTCCAGACTATCAAATGTGGAAAACCAAAATATATATTTGAAAATTCCATTCCATTTCCACTATTGCATTTTAAACATTGTCCACAAAGTGGCATATATATATATATATATATATAATATTATTAAAAGAAGAAAGAGGGGGAGGTGAAGGGTCCTCTAATCAGAGAGTTCATACCCACCTTTTCCTCTCCTTTTTCATACATGTGCATATTTATTTTTAAATTAAATTATTAAAAACATAACAAATCAAAATTAAAATTTTTGTGAGTCTTTGGCATCTCTCATAAAATTTATATTTACTCTTTAAACGTCTCTTAATCCTTTTTGGTTCTCCGAAATGAAGTAGGGGTGTAAATTAAGTAGATGAATTGGGTTAGGTTAAGGGCCAACCTAAATGTGAACTCTAACTTGAACCCAAACTAATTTATAAACCCAAATTTTCCCACCGGCATGAGTCAATCTTCTTCTTATATAAAAAATCTAAAGAAGTCATTGCTCCTTTCTAGAGGTTGTCATGTTTTTTTTTTTTATTAATTTAATTTAATGTAGATTTGTTTCATGGATTGTTCTGGTTCTATAATAAAATGCAATAATAATGAAACTAATGTGAGCTTTTTGAAATTGTTTTTTAACTTGATTATTTATCTCATGTTAAGAACATTTATTTGACTTTATATATAAGGCTATAGAGTGGGGGTATCCCATCCCTCAAACCCATGTCTTTGTTACAAGTAGCTAGATAACCTATCAACTAAGCCACCATCTATTGGTTCTCATGCTAAAGAGTTGATTTATTCATCTCATAATATGTAAGATATATACAAAGGAAAGTTTGAAGCTCAATGACTAAAAATGAAAGAACTTAACATGAGCCTTTGCTTATCTTCATGAGTTCAATTTTGAAATTGTTTTTTAACTTGGTTATTGATCACATTTTTTTTGGCTTTATAGGGATACATAATGTGGGGAGGGGTAGCCCATCCCCAAATCCAGGTCTCTACTACAATTACCTAGATAACCTATCAATCTAGCCACTATTGGTTATCATGCTCCGTAGTTGATTTATATGCTAAAAGGAAAGTTTGAAGCTCAATTACTAAAAATAAAAAAAAAATTATTTTTTCTACTATTCTATATCTAAAAACTTTGGTGTATCCCTATTACTTCATTCTTTTCCCTTAAAACGTACATTTTTAAATAACATCACTTGCATCAAATGGGTTACTGCAAATATTAAATATGAGAAGAATAGATTAAATGAGCTACTTTGAATACCATCTTGACCGGTGAGATGACTCACAATGTGCAATATATATATATATATATATATATATATATATATATATATGCATATTAAAAGTAAAAGGGATGGCATAACATCTCTCCTCAACTTCATTGATGATGGGAGCTAGACACAAAGGGGTGAAGAGCGAGGAAAGGGCTCAATACTACTTTTACATGCAGACAAAGGGATATGGATTTCCATGCTACCATGCTCTCTTAATGTGATTTACATCCCTTTACAATGAGGGCCTGTTAGTTTTTTTTTTTTTTTTGGATTTTGAGAGAGGGGAAGTTGGTCAATGGGATTTAAGTGGTATCTATTTTTTAGGTGGGTAAGTAACTTTCTCACCTTGGGGGGAGGGGAGATTGCCAATAGTTGGATAAGGTAAAATTACCCCTTTTAATAATAGCTTTTTATGGCTAAAATGATCATTGTCTTATTTACCTGGATAATAAAAGAACATGAATAAATGCATCTACCAGAGTAAGTATTTCCCAGGAAACACTTACCTATGTAAGTGCGTTTACCTGAATAAGTAACATTCAGAAAAGCAAACGGGGCCTGAGAGAAAAAAAGGTGGCATTAGTATCTAGAACAAAGCCAAAAAATGATGAAAGTATTTTCCTTGTTGGCCAAGTTGCATGTGCATCATATACGTAATTCCTTGTGTAAATTATGCATTTAGATGTTTGTTTCATTTACTTCTCTACTTATGTGGTCACATGACTCCGTTGGTTTGATAAAGGCGAGATAAATTAATACAAAATGAAGTAAAGAAACAAAAGAAAAGAAAATAAAATATTAGGATAAATGTTTACCAAAGTTCCTTTAACAAGAAAAAGTATAAGTTTTACCTCCATATATATAATATATATTTTTGAATTAACAAAAATTCTACCCTATTCATTAACATTAAATACAGTTTTACTTATTACCAAAAAAATACAGTTTTACTTTACCAGATAAACTTTTTTTATATTATTTTAATTATTTTTTCCTGAAACCATTTTTATTTTTTTACTTCTATCTGAAGTTTGCAACTTTAAGATGTATAAAAAGGGGCTTTTTTATTCATATATTATGCAATAAGGTACCAATGGGTAAAAGGAGACTTTTAAAATGTTTTAAATGCGTAATAACACTTTTTTTTGTCGTCAAATAAACCAAATAAAAACTTCATTGAAGGATATTTCTGAAAATATTTACATCCAGGCCTTAAGGGGGTAGTTGATATTGCAGATTTATTGCCTCCTTGCAGACTTTATAAGCTAGCCTGTGAAACTGATTGAAAGTTGGTGGGTGGAATATAAATCACGTAACCCCAAAATACATGGGATAGTAACACTTTCACTCCCTAAAACTGATGGAAAGTTGGTGGATGGGTGGGATATAAGTCACCAAGCCCCAAAATACATGGGGTAGTAACCCTTTCACTCCATAAAACTGATGGAAAGTTGGTGGATGGGTGGGATATAAGTCACCAAGCCCCAAAATACATGGGGTAGTAACCCTTTCACTCCATAAAACTGATGGAAAGTTGGTGGATGGGTGGAATACAAGCCACCTAACCCAAAAATACATGGGTAAGTAAAACCCTAACGCTCTGTTTGATTTCAAGGAAAAAGTAGAAAAAGAAAGAGAAATATAGGAAAATCTATACAAGATTTATAAAAATTTCCCTACTTTTTCCTTTTAAACCAAATACAGCCTAAAGAGAGCTATCAAAAGTAAATCCCTAAGGAAGGTCTTATTATTTAATAGAAAGTGAAAGCACGTCTAACAAGAAGTCCTGTATATTATGATGGATGGTGTAGAATTGTAGATTGAGCACAGGATCTCTCCACTAGGCATAAATTGATGGGGTTCTCTTTAAGGACTTCTTTTCTTTTCTTCATATTAACCACTCGGATAATCCCAAATTAAGGGGAAACTTTACTTTAAATAAGAAATTAATAGAGCCCCATCATTATTATCAATGTTGGAATCCAAGACAACCTTCTTGATTTATGCTTCAATCCGACATAGACCACCCTTAGATATCGGATCATCTCATTGATTGGTATAAGAGAGTACTCACACTGACATTTTAACTAACCTGATCAAGAAACCTTATCCTTTTAAAAGAATGTGAATATATATATATATATATATATATATATATAGGAAAAAATGCTGAAATAAATTATTTGTTTTAAAACTTATCCCTTTAAAAGTAAATAAAAAAAAAGCAAGAAACAAACGAAGAAGATCTTTTCTAGAACACTTTGTCTCAACATTTAGGAGAGAAAAAGATCCTTTGATTAAAATAGCTAGGAAATCATTCTTTGGATATCTCTTCAAATCAAACCCTAAACCCATCTTCCTCCAAACTCATATTTAGCTTACATATATAGATAGCTAATTAAGTTGTGTTTGGTACAATTATTTGGTTCCACATGAAACATTTTGGACTGGTAAATACAAATTGGCATACAATTGTTGTTTGAACTTTGAAGCTGTTTATAATTGAAACACACATGTCGAGGCTATTTGTAGAAACCTGAAATTGATGTTTTCTTGCTCTATAGAGGTGAAGTCTATCATTTTATCTGGAATGACACTCAGATGTGATGTGACAATATCATCATGGTATCAAATACAATTTTAGTTTTCAAAATTAGACTGGACTGGACGGTCCAATTGGAAAATGGGGAATCAGTCAATTGACCAGTTCCCTTTCTCCCCAAAACCAGATATTTGTAAAAAAACATTGATTTGATCAGTAAACTGCTGACCCTAGCAGTTGAACTGTTCAACGATTTTGATCATTTTTTATATTTTTTAATGTTTTATTTTTTATTAGAACAAGCCAATCATTCGGTTCAAACAATTGAACCATTCAATCTGGGAACCAGATCCCTGATCAGTTCATTCTCCAAGTCGGTTTTAAAAACCTTGTTCAAAAGTGCTATTTAGTTTAGGTTTAGACCATAGGAGCATCCAATCACCTCTTCACCATCCACCATTGGGTCCTGCAAATGCATATTGATCATTGTAGTTTGGATAGTAATTTGGCTGTAATTACAAGGGAAGAGACCAATATAAGTTTAGTTCATTTGGTCACTGATCCTGGTATAGGGTTTGTACTTTATATGATGGAAAATGTTATACATGTATCAAAACTCTGTACACACTTTGCTAGTATGGGAATGCACAAATTTTATAAACGTGCTTTTCATCTTCATTTTATAAAGGTCTATCAATACTGTATATCGGTCCAACCCACAAAATTTCAGGCCTAATGTGGGCTAAGCCCATGCTAGTTTGAATAGCTCCAGACCTGGAAAATTGCGGCCTGGGCCAGGCTTCTTCGAGGCCCAATATTAGGTGTGATCATTTTTAGTAAGAGAAGGCTGAGTCAATACTCAATACACAGTTCTCCAAAATGTGATAGGATTCTTAGGAAGCAAAAACTCTGTATATAGTATATAGACCTGTTCATGGGACGGGTGGCCCGACGGGCTGGCCCAGCCCGGCTCAGCCCCCAGACGGGTTTGAACATGTTTATAGGCCCACGGGCTTAAACTCAGGCCAAAAAGCCTGGCCCGTAATAAATTCGAGCCAGGCTCGGATTTTGTCAAAATAGTCCGGCTTGAGCCCAGCTCGGCCTGACCTAAAATTAGACTTAAAATGGGTTATGTGATTATGTCCATTTGAATAATTTTTTTTTTTATTTAAGAATGTAAAACTGTGTTTTAAAATGTAAAAGAAAAAGAAAAAAAACATATTGCAGGCCCATTGTTCGTTTAAATAGGAAAAAAAAACCATCTGAATTTTTAATTCTAATTTGAATAGGGAAAATTGTAATTTTTTTTATTAGATCGAGCTTTGGGCTCGGGCTTGGGGTTCGGGCTTTTTATCAAGGCTGGGCCCGTTGGTCGGGTCGGGCTTGGGCTCGGGCTCGGGCCTAGCGTATTTCCATTAATGATGAGTAAAAGTCCGACCCGAGCCCGGCCCGGCCCGGCCCATGAACAGGTCTAATAGTATATAGTATATACTTTGCAAGTAAGAAATCCAATTGTACATTAGGCTGTGTTTGGTAATGCAAATAAATTTGCACTGATGTAAAATAATGGCAGTGCAAATGATTTGAGTGTAAATTCTGACTTATTTTTGTTTCAAATTTTAGCCTATTTTGTTTGGTTGAAGTATAAATGAAGTAAATTAAGGCATGAAATAAAATAAAGTAAAATTGAAAACAAAATTAAACCAGAGTTTGCATTTTTTACATTTGCATTCCCATGTGTTTGTACTAGTGCAAATAAAATCCACAGCAACCAAACACAGTAAAATAACATATAAATTCAAAATCATTATAGGTTTCACATATGAACAAACACTAATGGGAGCATGAACTACGATCCACCGTCCATCATTGAGCTAATAACATTATTAACAGAACATTGGGCCCTTGTCCCAGATTTACCTACAGATTTCTGATTGTAGAAAATGCATTATTTAGAGTCTATTTATGTATATTATTTCAGTTATTTTATAAAATCCTAATCACCTAAGGGATGTTTAGAACTGTGGCCGTTTTTCAAAAAAAATGGTGCCTTGTCGGATCTACATAGGTATTTCAACAAACAACCATGTATCTCATTGTTTGGTTCAGTTGATTATTAAAAACTCAGGCATGCCTCGAAAATCGGGACCCCACCGATGCATGAAACGTTAAATTTGGCGTTTCATGCATCGGTGAACCGTTTCCCCCAACGTTTGACTGATATGTATCCTATGTGGTGCTTACCTGCCAATACATACATAAAAAACGATGATGAAAATTACCTTACCAAATAGCATAATATTGCTCACTGCTTACGTGACAGAAACATTTTTTTTTATAAAAAATGGATCTTAAAAGCATGAATGTTTTTTCTTAAAAATCAGTCCGAAAAAACACCCACTTCCATACACCATGATAGGCGTCCATCTAAACAGTCGAGCATCGTCATATCAAATTTAATGAACGTGTATCCATATCAAATTAAATTATCAATATGTCAAAATTATATTTTGGGCCAAATTAATGGATAAGAGAATTGGGCAGGGGCCGAGACTCATCCATCTACTCCGTGGCAATGGAGCTAGGGGTGTAAATCGAACGGATTTGAATCGGATATGGCCATATTCAAATTCGATTCTAATTAAATACATGGTTATTCGAATTAAATATATGGCTATTCAAATTCGATTCAATGTGGCGGAACTTAAAAATGGTAAATCGATTTGCTCCTTTGTTAAACGAAATGCCAGAATAAAACTTATATAGACTCTTAGCTTCTTTTGTTAAACGAGATCTGTATTCTTTAGTGTAAAGTTTGGAGCCTACAAATGTTAATGAAGTGAGATTTGAAGTGGAATAAAAAGAGAACTTAGGGTATGTTTGTTTGTTGAGAAAATTAGCCTGGGAAAGGTTGGGATGAGAAAAGAAAAATATATTTCTCAGTTAGTCATACTGTGTTTGTTTGTTGAGAAAACTTTTGTGAGAAAATCTGTTTTTTAATGTTTGTTTTATGAGAAAATTTATATAAAAAAATCATTATGGAAAACTGTTCGATCAATTATAAACATACATGTAATCCATTTATAATGATGACATGGCATGGGTTAGAAAACTTGCATCCCCAAAAGTATGAGACATGTCAATAAACTTGCCACGTGGCAAGTTTTTGGATACATGTTCTACATGTATTTGACAAAAATGTTTGCATCCCCAAACCTTATTCATATCTTTGGAATTCAATGCTCAACCAAACTACTAATCAAACATACAATGAAGCAATCTGATTGCAGTCTATGCCAAGTGGGGTTTCTCAAGGATAAAGGGATTTGGTTGAGGTTGGGTTGGAGTAATTGGGCTTTACAGTGTTTGTCTCCTATGTCCCACTTAAAATCATCAAATTCTTTATCCTCAGTGGAAAAGCTTGGGATAACCTGCTTGAAAACAAGATTGCCTTCATTATCAAGAATGACTATGGAAAAGAGGAAAGAGAAGCCCAATGGGCCCTTGAACAGAGGACTTTTACATAGTCTTCAACCTCCAGAAACCACTAACCTCTTCATTGACAAGAGCAGATACAGGGAGCTACTCTCTGAGAATGCTAAGCAGGCCAAGAGACGAGCTGATGTTGCAAGGTTTCAGGAGCGGCATACACTCAAAGGGCTAGACATTGATACGATTTAACAGCATTATACAGTCTAATTAAGCAGAAGCAACTTGGTAGGCAGAGGTAATTTGGACAATTGAAATTTTGCAAAATGTATAAATGACGTTTACATGGAATTACATATAGGTCATGCCAAGGAAAAGAAATATTCTGTCATGCTTTTCCTTGAATCTGAGTTATATAGTGAAGTTATGTTTGCTTTAACTGCTATAAGAATGAATTTATATAAAGTGCTTCTTCTGCACTTCCTTAATTATGAAAATTCTGGTTCATATGCAGCATGAAATATTGAAATTGGAAAACCATATTTTCTCCTCTATGACTGTTGCTAAGGCTGTTATTAGGACATGTGAGATTGGATTTTTATATCTTACATTTTAAATGATGGCATTGTTAGGCAAAATTGCTATTTTACATATTCGTTTAGTATTGCTTATTTGATAAAAAGACAAAAAAGTGTCTTTTAATTAGAAAACAAGCTATAGCAGAAATGTCATTTTACATATTTCTTTATTTAATGCTTATTTATACTTACTACTATTAAAAGTGTCAATGTTGGTGTGTAACTTTTGTTTGATTAAATTACCTTAATTTTTTAATTTGGTCATTGTCTAATTTTAACAATTTAAATGTAATTTGAAAAACCATTTTTCTCCTTATTCAAATCCTCTCATTTTTTCTGAAAAAAAAAATCCCTTTCATTAAGTCTCAAATTTAAAGTATTAACTGCCATTAACATTCATTGAATCATTTTTTCTTTACTAGAATTACCCTATTTTTGAATTTGGTCCCTCTTTAATTGTGAAGGCACAAACTAATATATTTCTCCTCATTTAATTCCCCTATCATTAAGTTTTATCTTAGTATATTAACTCCCATTCTTTTGTTGGATCCTATATTTAAGATGTTATTTTCAAAAAATAAAAACAAATAAATTCTATCAATTAGAGCTACATCTAATATTTTTAACGATATAGAGTACATGTTTTTTTTTTTTAATTTACCTAAAAATTGAATCGTTTTTCCATCATTGTGGTTAGTAAGTAATTCAACCATCCGGGTTAGGTTGGATAAAAATCACTTTTCTCCTCATTCAAATCATTTTCATTAAGTCTCATGTTTAAAGTATTAACTCCCATTAACATTCACTAATCCTTTTCTTGACTAAAATACTTGATTTTTTGAATTTGGTCCCTCTCTAATTGTGAGGGCACAAAACATAATTTGAACTACTACATTTCTCCTCATTTAATTAATTCCTTGTCATAAATTCGTATCTTAGGGTATCAACTCCCATTTTTTCATCTTAGTGGCGAGAAAGCAATTCAACCATCTGGGCTAGGTCGGCTAATCCATGATGTCATAATTAAAAAAATTAAAATATAAATATAGAAAAATTGGACACATCTTTAATGTTATATATATATATATATATAATATTAAAAAAATAAGTGTGACAAATAATAATTATTCTTATTGATGTTGGAATGAAGTATAAGTTTAAAACCAATCCAAAATAAAAATTATTTTTATGGTGGTGGGTCAACAATTTAACCTTTTGAGTCAAATGCGTCAACCCTTGATATCATAATTAAATAAAAAATGAAAAATATAGAAAACACAAAAGGATTATGTAATGATACAAAAAATTGTAAATAACATTTAGGCACTTATCTTATATTTTAAATTAATCATACTAAAGAAAAATAAGTGTGATAAATAATAATTTCTTTGTTGATATTGGAAATAAAATATAAAATTTAAAATCAACCCATAAATAAAATTGTTTTCTTGGTAGCGGTTCCACAAGTCAACCTTTGGGTCATGTGTATCAGCCATTGATTTAATAATTAAATATTAAGAATTGAAAAAATATAAAAATATAAAAAATATGACAAAGATAGAAACTCTATAGAAAACACTTAGACACATCTCTAATATCATATATTAGTCATATTAAAAAATATATACAAGAAACAATAATTGTTTTTAACTTTTGATTGATGACATAAATAAAAATACAAAAATCAAAGCTAACACAAAAGTGAAATTATTTTCCTATTTGGTGGCACATCAATTCAACATTTGAGGTTAAATGTGTTAACTCGTAAAGTTATAATTAAATAATAAATTTTTAAAAATATAAAACACGGAAATATACAAAATAATATATAAATTATATATGTAGAAAATATTTAGGCATATCTCTATATTAATGAAACATAATAAGTGTAACAAATAAAAATAATTTTTTATAGACATGAAAATATAAAAAATTTTGGAAACATATTATATATTATCATCCTCATCACAAAATTTGTCAGTTGCAAAACACACACACACATGCTAGTACTAATATTAAAATTGTGAATGATAGTGTGAACATTTATTTGACTAAAATACCTCAATTTCTAAATTTGGTCCCTCTTTAATTGTAAGGACAATAATGTAATTTGAACTACTTTTGTCCTCATTCAAATTCCTTTCATTAAGTATTATATTTAAGATATTAATGCCCATTAATATTCATTATTTGAGGCCTTGAAGTATGGAATAATGCCCATTAACATGTAGTCACTAGTCTTTGATAGGTAAAAGCATGGAATAATAAACTAAAATAATAAAACAAACCTGGCATGAGCAGATCTTGAAGACTAGTGATTACTTTGGCTGATCAAAACAACAACAAAAAAGAAAAAAAACAAACATTATACCTCCAGTCACCACAACCACTATTCGTGACTTGTAGAAGTCGATTTCCTTATCATATTAGCCTTTGGTCTTTGGAATGGAGCACAGCCACATCCATTTACTTTCCATGGCTGAAACGATACAGGTGTTTGTAGTTGAATGCAGTATCTTCTTCTGCCAAGATGGGTACTTATTGATTGTAAGGACTTAGTCTATCCCCTTGAGTCACAATGATTCTCTCATGTTTCCTTTCTCTAAGAAATAGTGTTAATAGGATGCACTCTCATGAGTTGGAGGTTAGGTAATAGAGAGAATGCTTCACACTCCCAGGGGAGAGGGGTCCTCTTTCATATTAATTCTTTTAAGCAATCTCCCCATATCAAAGAGCTTACCTAAAGAGGAGGGATTTAGTTCCCTTGATTTTCTCTCAATTAGCAGCTCCATTATTTCCAAATAAATGGAGCTTATTCAAATTTAAATTTAAATTGTCAAATCCCCAAATTTTGGAGTTGTTTTAGGAAGTTGTTTAAGTCCTACCACCCACATAATGAGTTCTATTTAGGTGGTTGGATTAGGACCAAACAATCTGGATTGTGGCCACTATGATGGGCCACAATCCAGGTCCTACCTGTATGGGTATTTTTTCTAACAATCTCCCACTTGGCCCAAAATAGTGGACATAGATAGAAATCATACAATAAGTTTAGCTTGATCAAGGCTAAAGATTATGTAAATATACACATGTAACCAAACCACTTGGGAAATTGCTAGCATAATGCAAATCATGGTAGTTCCCTCTAACTATTAGAGTTTCATTCCGTGTATTATACCATTATACATCACAACTAGACCTGTTCATGGGTCGGGTCGGGCCGGGTTCGAGTCAGGCTTTCACTCTGTATTAACAGAATTTTCTAAGGCTCGAGCCTGAGCCCGGCCCGACCATCGGGTCTACAACTTGGGCCTGAGCCCGAAATTTAGCCCATACTGTTAGCGGTTGAATGGAGAGAGAGAGAGATTATAAAGAAAAGAATAAAAAATGTGTATATTAAATTATAAATATATATTTTAATAAATATTATATTATTTATATATTTTATATAATATATAAAATACATATTATATATTTTATAAAATATATAATGCTGAGTCGGGCCGAGCCGGGCACGGGCTGGGCTTTTTTGACAAATTCTGAGCCCGGCCTGAAACATAGTTGGGCTTACTGTGTTAGGCCCGAGGTCAGGATCGCGGGCCTCATTACATGATCAAGCCCGACCAGGGTGCGGGCCGGGCCATCGGGCTACCCAGCCCATGAACAGGTCCAATCACAACCCTTAGTTTACAAACCCTGCTGTGTTTTGGTCCATTGCCTATCACTACATATATGTGCACAAGGTGATTGGCTACAGGACATCCACATATACAAGAGGCATCAACATGTGTCATCCAATCAAGCTGCCTTCATCCAACGAACTGACAATACCCATGTTTTTCACATGGTTTTGATAAATTATAGGAGACAACCCCTTAGCCATAGGGTCTGCCAACATCTTGTCAATTTTGTTGGATATCTACCATGCATTCTTGTATTCTGTCCCTCACTTCAAAGTACTTTAAATCTATGTACTTTCTTTAGCTAATGCTCTTGTTACTTTTAGAGAAAAATACAACTGCTACATTATCACAGTAAAGTTGTATTGGTTTGTCTACATAATCTAATACAAGAGCATGCAGACCGACAATAAAGTTTTTTAACCATATTGAATGCGTTGTCGCATCATGGCACCCAATAAACTCTACTTCCATTGTACATGAAGCTCTTAGTTTCTGCTTGTTGCTCCTCCATCAAGAAGGAATACATATCCCAATGTGGACTTTCTAGTGTCTAGGTAACCAGCATAATCTGAATTGGTATACCCACACAGATTCAATTCGTCCCCTCTTTTATATTTGAGAACATATTGCATATTGTTTAATTCCCTGTAGATATCTAAGGACTTTCTTTGTAGATCTCCAATGTTCCCTACCTAGGTTACGTTGAATTCTACCCAGTACTCCCACTGCAAATGCAATGTCAGGTCTTGTGCAAACCAGTGTACACATCAAACTACCAACAACTTATGCATAAGAAACTTTATTCATGTCCTCTTTCTCATATTCAGTTTGATGACAGCTTTTGCTACTAAATTTATCTCTTTTATGAATGGGAACTGCACTTGGTGCACATTTTTCCATCCCAAACCACTCTAAGACCCTTTGGACATAGGCCCTTTGGGATAACCCCAAAACCTTACGGGCTCTATCTCTTTGGATCTCAATTCCTAGAACATAGGAGGCTTCTCCATGTCTTCATGTCGAATTTCTATTTTAAAAATTCTTTGGTTTGATATAATAGACCCATATCACTTCTAGCTAACAAAATATCGTCAACATATAACAGTAGCATAATGAAACTATTCCCATTGATCTTGAGGTATATACATTGATCAACAACATTTTCTTTATATCCAAAAGATGTAATAATATTATGAAATTTGTAGTACCACTAGAGGGAGACCTGTTTCAACCCATAGATAGCCTTTTTCAGTCAACAAACCATATGTTCCCTACCCTTAGCTGCAAACCCTTTGGGTTGCTCCATGTACATTTCCTCTTCTACATCACCATTCAAAAAAGTCATTTTCACATCCATTTGATGTGGTTCCATGTTATAATGAGCTACTAAGGCTATGATTATTTTGAATGAATCTTTCTTAGAGACAGGAGAAAATGTCTTATTGTAGTCAACTCCCTTCTTTGTATTGTACCCTTTGCCCACTAGCCTAGCTTTGTACCTCTCAACTTTACTAGTAGGCGCTCTTTTAGTCTTAAATCCATTTGTATGGAGTTGTACGAGCACCTACTGGTAGTGGTACCAAGCCCCAAACACCATTAGCGACCATAGAGTCAATTTCACTCTTCATGGCCTCAAGCCAGAGTGTGGAGTTATGACTATCCATGGCTTCTTTGAACGTGAGTGAGTTTATAAAAGGACCCATATCAAACTTAGTCTCTTGAAAGTATACATAACCAAAAGATGTAGTGTTTCTTCTTATTATAGTTGATCTCCTAGGGAGTATAGGTGCTTCTATGCTCTCTACGAGAGATGGTATTTGTTCTATAGGTTTTCTTGGATGAGCAACAGTTGCTTCTACCTCAGTAGTTTGCCCTACTAATGGTTGTTCTTGTATCACAGCGGAATCTATAGGCAGAACAACATTGAGATGTCTGTCAATATTTTGGACTTCCCTAAACTCAATGCTTCTGATATGTTCACTCCCACTCTCTAAGAGATCCCTTAAGAACTTTGCATTTCTTAACTCTATAATTCTTGGGGAATTATTTGGACAATAGAACCTGAACCCTTTGGATCTTTTAGTGTACCCTACAAAATGTTCGTTGATGGTCATAGGATCCAATTTCCCTAATTGCGGGTTGTATACCCTTACTTCAACTTTGCAACCCCAAATATGCACATGATTTAAACTGGGTTTCTTTCCAACCCATAACTCAAAAGGAGTTTTTGGTACTGACTTAGTCAATTCTCTATTTAATATGTACATTGTGGTTTTCAGGGCTTTTCCCCATAAGCTTATGGGCAAGACAGAGTCACTCATCATACTCCTTACCCTGTCCATAAGGGTTCATTTTTTCTTTCAGCTATACCATTCTAGTTCGATGACCCAGGCATGGTGTACTCACTACAAGAAAATAAACCTATAGCTACGGACAAAACCGTAGCTATAAATGCAAAAAACTATAACTATAGGTCTATAGCTACAGACTAACTACAGTCAAGAAACAATAACTATAGTCGCGGTGGCTATAGGCAATAGCTACGGATGATAGAATCTATAGATAAAACTAACCTATAGCACGATGTACATTTTTAGCTATGGTTTTGAAGTTATCTATAGCTACAAAATTGACCTCACAACCGTAGCTAAATGTCACTCTATAAATACGGCTTTGAGATGTTCATAGCTACAAAATTTGGATCTATAGCTATGGTTTTGTGATGTTTGTAGCTACAATTATGAATTTATGGCTATAGTTTAATCTGACTGTAGCTAAAAGTGTAAATCTACATGTACGGATTTAAGTTGTCAGTAACTAAAAATGAAAACCTATAGTTACAATTTAGGTAGTATGCAGCAAAAAAATATTTATAACTACGATTTTTTATCCATAGCTAAAATTGTTAATCTATGACTAATAGCTAGACCCTAAATTTTTTCCATTACATTTTTAAATACTTTTGTTCTGTATTGAATACAAGCACAACTTATTTCATTCATAATATAAGATGAAACTTGAACACAAAATTCCAATAAAAGATTATATAATGAAAATATGAACTACATCTCAAGATGCTTTAATACATCCATGTGTTTAAAATCTATTACAAATTTAAGGATCTGGAGCTCAATCCCCCCCCCCCAAAAAAAAAAAAAAACTTGACATGTAAAATTTGATCAAATTTGTTTTCATCCACACATGTGAAGTATAATATTTAGCATGTTCAACCTATAAGAAAATAATAAAGAATAAGTTAGAAATCACATTTTTTGAGATATAAAATCAAGAATGATATATTATGTGAAAGCAAATACTGAAATGTGGATTTCAGCCCTGATTACATTTCAAGCAAATATCCAAGAGTATTACAATCACAGCATGTACACAAGGAACTATAGGGTGCAAATATACACCATATATCACTAGCTAGGCCCTTGACATAATTGTGTCCAATCTCATTTCCATTATTATATATACTCTAATATTTTTACCTTTTTGGTTAGACGAAATCATTAACTTGATCTATTAATTAATTTTCTATTCATTAAAATTAAAATTCTTTTTAACCTTACTTTCATTTTTCTCAACAGCATGGATGAAAAATCCTAGACTAATGCTTCATCTATTTCTAAGAATAAAAAGAGAACTCGTGAAAGAGAAGATTTTAATTGAAAACACTACATTGAAATACAAGATGAATCTAGGAAAAGTGGAAGAGTGCTTGAACTTGACTATTGTGAACAGTGGTGGTGGGATACATCAAATAAATGAACACTTAGAACATATGGGAAGGATGCAAAAAACTGCCCTAATGTTCCTCCTCAAGTTAATGACTTGATCAGGCATGCTCTAACATATACATCTTTGCTTTTGTCAACTCCCTTTTCTCTGTAGAAGAAGATGAAGATGGATTTCATTAATGCCTTCATGGTTGTGATCTTGATTATCGATTCATTTACAACTTTCTAATACTTGACAACCTCACAAAAAGATTCTCTACATGCATTGTTGCTTGCCCTTATTTTGGTCTATGAATTTCTCAAAAATCTGTATTTCGGCAGCCGAGTCATCTTTTAGCCAGAATTTCACATTGAAAATAGATGCCTCAGTCTGAGATACCGTATTGCAGAAATGTCAGAATCTGAAGCACCTTAACCAAGTGCATTATTAGATGATTGTTTCAGGTTTGATCAACCATACTTTTGCTGCAAGCCGGCTTCTTAAGTTCTCCACTGATTGACAATTTGTCCCCCTCGATTACTTTTACCGGATGATTTGTGTAAACTGGATTATTTGTGTTTTTCCCGATCTAGATCCTTTTGGTGAGCTCAGGTATGAATGTTTTATAGGAACCTAGTGGCAAGGGAAATAAGGAATGCAGTTTTAACTTGGTAAAGTCAGTTGGTAATATCTTAAAGCAACCTAGTAAGGGAAATAAGGAATGCAAAAAATGGTAAACCGGACTTGTAGGAAGAACTCTGTAAACTGGATGCTTTGTGTTTTTCCCAATCCAGCTCCTTTTGGTGAGTTTAGGTATGAATGTTTTATAGCAACCTAGTGGCAAGGGAAATAAGGAATGCAGTTTTAACTTGGTAAAGTCAGTTGGTAATATCTTAAAGCAACCTAGTAAGGGAAATAAGGAATGCAAAAAATGGTAAACCGGACTTGTAGGAAGAACTCTGTAAACTGGATGCTTTGTGTTTTTCCCAATCCAGCTCCTTTTGGTGAGTTTAGGTATGAATGTTTTATAGCAACCTAGTGGCAAGGGAAATAAGGAATGCAGTTTTAACTTGGTAAAGTCAGTTGGTAATATCTTAAAGCAACCTAGTAAGGGAAATAAAGAATGCAAAAAATGGTAAACCGGACTTGTAGGAAGAACTCTGTAAACTGGATGCTTTGTGTTTTTCCCAATCCAGCTCCTTTTGGTGAGTTTAGGTATGAATGTTTTATAGCAACCTAGTGGCAAGGGAAATAAGGAATGTTGTTTTAACTTGGTAAAGTCAGTTGGTAATATCTTAAAGCAACCTAGTAAGGGAAATAAGGAATGCAAAAAATGGTAAACCGGACTTGTAGGAAGAACTCTGTAAACTGGATGCTTTGTGTTTTTCCCAATCCAACTCCTTTTGGTGAGTTTAGGTATGAATG
The DNA here is from genome assembly GCF_056320005.1 of Nelumbo lutea. Classification (NCBI taxonomy): domain Eukaryota; kingdom Viridiplantae; phylum Streptophyta; class Magnoliopsida; order Proteales; family Nelumbonaceae; genus Nelumbo; species Nelumbo lutea. Next base: position 76,266,907 of record NC_142687.1, read on the forward strand.
TTTTATAGCAACCCAGTGGCAAGGGAAATAAGGAATGCAGTTTTAACTTGGTAAAGTCAGTTGGTAATATCTTAAAGCAACCTAGTAAGGGAAATAAGGAATGCAAAAAATGGTAAACCGGACTTGTAGGAAGAACTCTGTAAACTGGATGCTTTGTGTTTTTCCCAATCCAGCTCCTTTTGGTGAGTTTAGGTATGAATGTTTTATAGCAACCTAGTGGCAAGGGAAATAAGGAATGCTGATAAATATTAACTTAAAAGAGACACCTATAGTTAATGGAAAATAAACTTTGTAAAACTAATGCTTTGTATTTTCGTGGCTCTTGATTCCTAGCCTACAAAAGGTTTGAAAGTCCAAGACTTGGCTTAAAACTCAATTACACATGTATATAATGGAATAACACCTATCACACTGATCCTTAAGATAACTAATTAAGGTTGAAAATAGGAGAGAGAGATAGGGCATTATATTAATACCTATAAAAAATATCATGTTCAATGCTTCTTCCTTGCAACTGTTTGCCACTTAATCTAGCAAAGATAACAAATAGAACAAAATAATCATAATCAAACATCATTATCATCAAAGCTAAAACTATTATTAGTATATATGAATATCAAAGAGATAATTTTAAGACATGTATCATGGTACACATAAGAAAGACATGGATATATCAATACGACAGAATTGTTAGGATACACATGGATTTGGATATACTAAGTTAATCTTTGAAGGGACTTGCTCATGCATAGAACCATGGGGTATTAATAGTTTGAATTCCCTCCTCATGTAGGGAAAGGTAAAAGGAAGTCTATTTCAATTCTCAAAACCCAAACACACAAACATGATAGATTTAAAAAATTGGTCATTTTTACCCGCAATATGTAATACCAAGCAATTGCTAACCAACCCAGAAAATTAGATTTATCCATATTAGTATTAAAATAAGCTAAAGCATTCCTAACAAAATCAAAAGGAGATGACCAACTACCTAGCAAGACAAGGTAATCCCATGCGCTAGCAAAAAGAATGGCCCTGGCAAAAAGGACAAGAACCAAAAGGAATGGAAAAGAGATTCCACATTACATTCATACATCAAACAAATATTCTTAGTGCAAAAAACCCTGCAAACGTGCCAAATAAAAAGCCTAAAATGAGAAGGAATTTTAAGTTTCCAAAGAGAATCATCCAAAACTGCATGAGACCTAATTCAATGTTTCAAATAGAAATCATTAATAGAAAACTTTCCTACAACTAAATCAGTCCAAATAAATTTTTCATTTCTACCCAAAAAAAAATATGAGATTGCAAGATACCATTAGCTAGACCATCAGTAAACAAATGCCTCACCTTATCACTATCCCATGTCCCATCCAATCGAATTAGATCCCTAACCACGAAGGAATTTTGCTCTCCGCTAGGAGGACCAAAAACTGACTTAAAAACTTGACCAAGGTTAATCCAAGGAAAAGACCACATATTCAAATCTGAATGTCTATGAATTTGAACCCCCAAATTAGGATTATCCCAATCTAATGCTTGTAAAGCACTACTTATGGGTCAAGCTTCAATTTGGATTGTTGAACCATTGAACAGTCCCTTGGGATTGAAGGGCTATTATCCATTCAATAATGTGTCTTTGGGAGGAAAGGAACCGATGCATATTAAAGGATGTTGAGTCATCATTTAAGGCCTTGAGAGGACATATTCTATTTCTCCTTGGTTGTTGAATACTTGCTTAAAGGATTTCATGTATGCATAGTGATATTGGACTGATTGGGGGATTTTGTCAAATAGATCCTATACGCCTGAAAAGACATAAGCCTCTCAAGTCTCAATAAACTTAAAAAAATCCAAAACTCGATCCACAATTCAGTCTGATCGAGAATCTCTTTAATATAGTCAGATCATATTTTTAAAAGCTGCAACCTTTTAATAACTTGCACAAAATAGTTGAATAATTGAATTAATCTATATGCGTAAAACAGATTTTATAGGTGGAGTGCTTTAAAACAGATTTGGGAATGATGAAAAAACAAATTCTTTCCAAATCACTATGACTCCAGGAAAACTAATCATTTCATACAAATAGATATCAAATGGGAGAAGATAAAAAAGAAAAAAAACCTAAGCCTAAGGTATCAACTTCGTTTGTGGGGAAGTTTGGTTAGGAATGGCATTGTGAGAAGATTTGTGAGTAAAAGGCGATGAAAATAGAACATCAATGGCAACAAACAGTGGTCTTCAATCCTTTTATAATGGTGGAACTGAGAAAAAAATAGCTAACCCTAATTCCCTAACGACTTCAATGGAAACTGGCGGAATAGAGAATTGAGAACTGACCAAAGAGTCTTAAAAGAAGGAACCTTCGACCCTCCACTCAACCTAGCCTACCTTGGGATTCCAACAAGCTAGGGATCGTTTGGGTGAGCGCAGAGGAGATGTTCCAGTCTCGACCTATAGATTCTTGACAGAATGAGAGAGAAGGGGATGGAGAAATTTTGATTATTGGAGAAGAAAGTGGGATCTAGGCTTGAAACATAAGCCTCAGGTAGGGGTGAGTAAAAAAAAAAAAAAAAAATGAAAAACTGAATCGACTGAAATTGAACCGAAAAATTGGTTAATCGAATCAGTTGGTTTGGAGTTTCTAAAACACCGAAGGTATCGGTTTGGTTTCGATTAACCAATATGAAAAACCGGCAGTTAACCGAACTGACCAATATATATATATTTTATATATATTTGAAATTTTTATTATATATTTATATATATATATATATATATATATATATATATGTTTATAATATATATTGTAAAAATTAAAAATTTGAAAAACTGATGGTTAACCCAACCGGTCATCAGGTTAATCGACTAGTTTTGGTTTGGTTTTGGTTACTGATTTTCCAAAAACCCGATAGTACTGGTTCGATTTAAAAAAAAAAAAAAAAGCCCCACGGTTTGGTTAACCGAACTATGAGCACCCCTAGCCTAAGGCCTGTCCAAGCCTATTTATAGGCCTAGTATATATGTTTTATTATATACAATAAATAATATGGTTTCAAATTTATTTAAATAATTTAATTAATTTTAATGAATTAAATAATTTTTAATATTTATTTATTTATATTTTAGAGATTATTATCTTTTTATTCATGTACTTATGAAATTATTAATTAATAATTTATTTGCTAGATTAATTATTATTAAATAGCAATCACTAATTATTATTCTTATTTAATCTTTTTATTCATTATTATTTTTATTCATTTATTTGCTATATTAATCTTTTTATTCATTATTAATCGTATTTATTTATTTATTTTAATCATTTCTCAATTATTGATATACTATTAATAGTAATTAATAAATATTAAATAGTTCTAAGTAATATTATATATATGATTATCATTTATTAATTTTCCATTCATTACATTAATTTTTAATCAATTGAGTAAATATTTAATTAATTATTAAATATTATACATTTATTAAAATATTTATTAGTTTATTAATTTAAAATATATTTATTATTTTATAATATTTTCTAATCAATTTATAGCCATGAATAACTAAAATCCATGGCTATAATTATAAATAGCTTTTAGCTACAAGCAAAGTGTCTTTTAGCCATGAATAAAATGAATGTAGTCAAAGTGAACTTTATGGTTATAGCCACGGATAATAATTATAAATAATTTTTAGTTACAGAAAAAGAGATCTTTAGCGACATATGAAATGAGAGTAGCTATAGGTCAACATATCATTTTTGTAATATATAGCTACGGATACCTAAAAATCGTGTCTATAAGTAACTTTTAGCCACGGATAAACAACTTTTAACTACAGATAAGATGTCCGTAGCTAAAGTTCAGCTTATAGTCACGGACACGAAATTGTTCATGAATGTATCCCATGTTTTAGCTACGGTTTTTATGTCTAGCTAAAGTTCAATAGCTATAGCTCTATTTTCTTGTAATAACCATGTGAAAATACCTTGTTTTTTTAAGAACAAAGCAAAGGGTAGAGGACTTTGTCCCAAGTCAATATGTCTCCCATAATACTCTCCTCCTCTATGAGAACAGACTATCTTTATTGCGTTCCTAGTCTACTTTTCTACTTCCACCTTGAAAGTCTTAAATGCTTGTAAAGCTTCAAATTTCTCATGAAATAGACATATATACATATACCTTGAGTAGTCATCAAAGAACATTATAAAATATCTTTGACCACTCAAGTAGGGAGCGGTCCATATATATCTGTGTGAATCAAAACTAGTCTTGCTTTACTCCTTGTTGCTTTCTTTCCCTTCTTGTTGATTTGTTTTCCTTTGATACAATCAATACAAGTGAGGAAATTCTCAAGGCTCATGCATTGCAAAATTTTGTCACTCATGAGTCTCTTAAGGTGATAAATTGAAATGTGACCTAACCTTCTATGCCACAAGAATAAAGAGTTCTTTGTTGTTGAACTCCTCTTTGTCCTGACTGTATAGGACTTTAATTTGTACAAATCTGATGAACAATTCAATTTATATAAGTTATCAATCAAATCACCAAAACCAATTAATCTAGATGAATAAAATATTTCCAACTTTAAATCATAGAAATTAACTATATAACCATCAAGTACTAGTTCGGAAACAAAAATCAAGTTACTGCAGAATCCAAGAACACAATCCACATTATTCAAAATTAATTTATAACTAGTAATCAAAATTATTTCAAAATCTCCTATGGCTCTCATAGCCACTTTATTTTCGTCTCCCAAGAAGATGAACTATTCATTCAATTTTGGCTTCCTTGTCTTTTGCCGTCCTTGCATGGTGTTAACAATATGGGTTGTTGCACCCAAATCAATCCACCATGAATCAAAGTAGGACTTAAACAAAATTAGATTCACATACCAAGGAAAGAGTAGTACATGATTATTTCCCCTTCAGACCCTTCTTTTCCAGCTAGCTTTCAAATCTTGTATAGTCACTTCTAAAATGACCCTTCTTCTTGCAAAAGAAGTGGGCTTGCTCTTTGGCTTTCCTTTAACATTTTTGTGCCCCTTGCTCTTTTGTGTAGAACATTTCCTCTTTTTCTCACCTTTCATAGCAAGATTGGCGATTTCCAGCCTCTCTTGTTAAGTCTCTCATCCTTTTGTACGCACATAGTCAAGAACTTACTAAAGCTCTAGGGTTCTTTTTGAGTATCATATGACACTTTGAATGGTCCATACCGAGCTAACAAGGAGGTAAGAATAAAGGTGACTAAGAAATGATCTGTAACAATCACACCAAGACTATTGAGCTTGTCGCTTATGTCCTTCATTTCCAAGAATATTTAGCTAATCTCATGTACACTAATTTGTTCAATAAGGACTCTGAGACCACCTTTTCGAGGTGACAAAGTGTTCTTCAATGGCTGCAAGATATTCAGCCATGGTATCCTTTTCGGGAATATCACCTCTTATCCTTTTGTTTATGCAGACATTTACAATAGATTTGCATATTCGGTTGGATCTTTCTCAATCATCTAAGTGTTCTTTCTCTTTCTAAGATGCATCATCATTAAGTACGGGTTTCTTCTTTTCCCATATAGCTAAATCTAGGTGATAGGAAACCAGAAAGTTCACCATTGAGAAAAGCATTCTTAACATCCATCTGATATAGCTGCCAGTGCTTAGCTGCAGCAATCGCAATAAGATTGCGAACAGAAGTGAGACGGGCTACGGGGGCAAAAGTCTCCTCATAGTCAATGCCATACTCCTGTGTGAATCCTTTAGCTACCAATCTAGCTTTATATCTTTCAACTGAACCATCTACCTGAGTCTTGATTTTGTAGACCCATTTGCAACTAATCACGGATTTATCTGAAGGTCGGTCAACTAAATCCCAAGTATGAGTGCTTGTAAGAGCTTGAATTTCTTCTACCATTGCTTTTTTCCATAGAGGGTCAGTACTAGCCTTGCGATAGGTACAGGGCTCGTATAAAGATACAATGGTAGAATAACAATGAAAATCACGAAGAACCGAAGGTTTAGTAACCCTACCAGAGTGACGGAGTGAAGCATCAGAATGAGCAGGGTCTAATTCATCAGGGGGAATCAAGGGCTCAGAAGATGGCAGAGCTGGAGGATCCATAGCCAAGGTAGATGCATCAGGAGAGGCTACAGGTTGTGCAGTACTGTTAGAGCTATTAGATGAAGAAGTAGTCGGACCTGCAGGTAAATCATCAGGAAAAAGCGAGATAGTAGGATCAGTAAAAAAATGTGAAGATGTCGTGGTAACACGAAATTGGGAGAGACTGGAGAACATTTTTTGTTCTCAGAAGGTAACATGACGAGATATGCGAAGTCGTTGGAAAAGAGGATCCCAACACCGATATCCTTTATGTTCAATACCATACCCGAGAAAACAACATAGACGTGCTTTTGGTTCAAATTTGGTATGTTCATGAGGTTGTAATAGAACAAAGCAAGCACAACCAAATACATGAAGAGATCGGTAATCAGGGCAATGGTTATACAATCGTTCATAAGGAGAAATGTTACCAAGAACAGGAGAAGGAATGCGATTGATGGTATAGACAATGGTGAGGGCTGCTTCCCCCCAAAAACGTTCAGGATAGGAGGAAGAGATTAAAAGAGCTCGAACAGTATCAAGAATATGCCTATGTTTGCGTTCTGCACGCCCATTTTGTTGAGAGGTACCAGGACAAGATCTAGGAATGATAGTTCCATTTTGTGAAAGAAATTGGGTAAGGATAGAATCTCTATATTCCATGGCATTATCAGTGTAAAAAATTTTGATGATAGAGGAAAACTGAGTTTTGATCATGATGGCAAATTGAATATAAATTGCAGGTAATTCAGATTTATTACGCATGAGATAAATCCATGTATATTGAGAGAAATCATCAATGAAGATCACAAAATAACGGGAACCACCTATGGTATTATGAGGTGAAGGGCCCCAAATGTCATAATGGATAAGATCAAAAGGTGCAAAAGAAACAGAATCACTTATAGTAAAAGGCAAAGCATGATGTTTTGAAAGATGACATGAAACACAATCAAAATGTGTTGTTTTAACAGGACCCAAACATCCATTAGAAATTAAAGATCCTAATCGAGAGGTAGAAATGTGACCAAGGCGTGAATGCCAGATGCTAGAGGTGACAACAACAACAAGAGATGGTAATTGAAGAGATGATAGCTCAAACAGTCTCCCAACCTTACGGCCTGTCCCAACGATCTTCCCTGTCCGTGGATCTTACATAGTATAACCATGACTTGAGAAATGTATTTCAAAACCAAATTCACATAATTGTTCAACTGATATAAGATTTAGAGATAATTGAAGTACCAAAAAAGTGTTAGGGAGTGATAAACGAGATGTTGAAACAGTGCCTACACTTTTGACAGTTAAGGTGGAATTATCGGCAGTATGAACAATTGGTGCAATAGAAGGATGTGACTTAGAAGTAAACAGTGATGAATTTGATGTCATATGATTGCAACAAGCAGAATCAAAATACCATGATGAGGTAGTACCTGGAGTGACAAACAAGACTGAATTAGAAGGCATACCAGAATCAAGTTGGAGTTGGTGAAGAAGAGCTTGGAATTCTCTAAGAGAAAATTTTGGAGAGGTGTTATCAAAAGGATTCTCTGTGACAGCAGCAGCAGTAGAACTCGAAGCCTGAGAACCCATGGATGAAGACTTCTGTCCAAATGCCTTTTTGACTTGCAAGCGGCGGCACTCAGAAATAGTATGACCAGTCTTCTTGTAGTAATTGCAGAAGGTCCGTTTTGAAGATTTGGTTGAAGGAGCAGCAGATGTACCCGGAGTAGCAAGAACAACATCAGTAGATAATAAGGATCGATCATCTCGAAGTGTTTTTAGACGAGTTTCTTCAGAAAGCAAATCTTTGATCACAACATCAAGAGAAGGCAATGGGCTACGATGAAGTAGAGTATCACTAATAGGTTCATACTCATCCCTGAGAGTCATCAAAAGATGCCAAACACGTTGGCGATTGAGAAGCTTGGAATAAGTAATAGCTGCAGAAGAACTATCCCATTCAGGTTCACACTGTGCTAACTGATCCCAAAGAACTTGTAACTCAGAGACATAACTGTAGATTGTCTGTTCAGGTTGCTGCTTCATACAGTGAAGACGTCTATAAAGCTGAACTTGATGCACATCATCAGAAATAGAATAACGGCCTTGTAAGAAATCCCATACCTCTTTAGGAGAGTCATATCTACGAAATTCCAACTTGATGCTTGCAATACAAGTATTGCGAAACCAGGTCAATATTTGATGATTTTTCCCGTCCCATTTTTCTATTCGTTCAGCAAGTTCATCTTCTATTTCATCAACAATTTTAGTAGGTTTGGGAATCTCACCAGTCACATATCGCCATAAAAGGCATCCCTTGAGAAAATTGCACATCTCTTGGGACCATAAATCATAGTTTGAGCCATCGAAGGTAACAGTGATGGGATGAGAGATATGTTGTGCAGCTTTGGATGAATCCATGAGGAGAAACACAGATCTTTGGAGCAACATGAATTACGGGAAAATACTGACCTCAAAAAAAAACTTCGCAGAGTCCCTAATGTCTTCTTCGTCGGGGCAGCCTCAGTTCTGGTGCATGTAGTCACTGACGAAGGTTTTGTACCTTCAAGTGCAACAGGTCTCGTATGCGAATGAGATCACCGCCTTTCCTTGTTTCTCACTTCAAAAACCTGAGTTATCGATCCCTCTCGGAGCTTTGCTCAGTGACTTGTCAAGAAGTTCAGGTGTTGGAGCTTCAAAGAACTGAGACAGGAGGCTAGAAAGTACATCGGGGATACAGGGCTACTGGACCACCTCTTGAAGCATATGGCAGGGAAGGTGGTGCCCGGTGGGACCGAGCGGTTTCGTAGGCGACACAACGCAGATGGTGCAATGGAGTACTGGCTGGAGAGCACAGACCTGGTAAACATTCGAAGGGAGGCGGGCGTCACTGATCCTTACTGGACATGGTCGGCTGAGAGGTACAAGCATGGAGAGGAGAAGATGTTGGAGATTATGAAAGTCAAAGAAGGCAGTATCTAGGAGCAGCAAGGCCGGGCTTCAGTTTCCCGTTGGAAGGATCGCCAGGTTTTTGAAAGGCGGTAAATACGCAGAGAGAGTCGGTTCCGGTGCTCGAGTATGTCTTGCCACCGTTCTTGAGTATCTTGCAACGAGGGAATGTAGGTAGAATTGCTTGGTACGGTCACGATCGCAAACAGTGGTGTGATGCCTATCGTCCACAATTTGTTATTGTCGAAGAAGACCAGGAGAGATCTTCCAAAGGTGTCTCTGCTAGCGGCAAAGTCGATGATGAAGCTTCCAGTGGGAACACGATTGTCTTACACGTCAACTCCGGGGATTCGAGGGAGGCAGCCCCAATGGGGGCAGACGCTCGCCGATGCTCGATTCAGAATGACGCGGGGCTCCAATTGGTTGGGCAGATGAGCTTCTGGAGTAGAGGCTTTGATACCATGATAGGAAACCAGGAAGGACGAAGGAGAAGATAATAATTTCTGTATATTGTATCTTATTTAATAAGTTGCAACTCTTTTTATAATAGAGTGAGATACAATCAGGAAACTAGGTCGGTGACCAAAAGTAGAATACAAAAAGAAAAGAAATAAGAGAAAAGGAGATAAGATAAGTACAGCTAATTATCTCCTAGAAGTAAGGAGATAATGATACAAGTTTTGATGAAATACGCTAACACTAGGTCTTTGCATCACAGAATTAAGTGGAGCATTACACTCCATTCTACATAATTATCACTGTCCAACATGGGAATTACAATAATGTGGAAGGAATTAAGATTTGTTGCAAATTTGAAATAAATTTAGAATATTGGGATTTTTCCGTAAAAGCAATTGAGTTTTACCTTTGGGAATTCAACCCAATTGCTGGATCAACTAAGTGTGCATCACTTGAGATTGCTATCCCATACCTTTGGGTATTAGGGAGTTAGGTTTCTTCAAATGATTCACATTTAGGATGTCATTAAATCTTAATTGCTCGCCTTTGGGCCCAAGCAATTCTGGTTTAATGCTAACATTCAATTCCGGAATCCTACAAATATCAATGGGCAACATTGGCTAGACCCACTCAGCAATTATGTTTTTTGTAGCACAACCAATTCAAAACCAATTTGTTGATGGGTTTATCTTCTAAAATTATCAATTGTAGTGGTCTAACATGATTATTGAATAATCTGTTCGGTTCCGCTAAGTATCATACCGCCATCCGAGTTGCAATAGTTGGACTAGTTTGAACCAGTCTGGTTTGACCCATATCGATTTGGGTCATTAACCCATCAATAGTGCTGTTCATATCCAACTAAACCGACCAACCCGGACCGATCCAACCTGAGTTGGCCGGATTTTCATCAGCACGGGTCGGTTTCGGGTTGTGCAAATTCCTAAACCGATGGTTTGGGTTGGTTTTGGTTTTCACACTGAACCGACTTAGTTCCTAGTTCAAATATGAAGTTCCAAAGTCCACCTAGTTTTTGAATGGTTGCAAGAAACTTTGGATTAGTGAATAGTGATTAATGAACAACTTTTGTGATTAACTTTTCATTTAAATTTTATTATAAGAGATGGCTGAAATGATGTTCAATTTATGACTTTTTAAAATTAGCAAGATTTTATCACAGGGATGAACTTAGAACCGAAACCGACCGAAACCGACCCAACCTGACTCAAACCGACCAAGTCAATTTTGCTTAACACTGAATCGGTTTCGGTTTCTATGTCAAATAACCTGACTAGGTCAGGTCGGTTAGAAAAACTACAGTAAACCGACCCAACCTGACCTGTGAGCAGCCTTACCCATCAACAAGTTGGTATTTCTTGGTCCAAATAATAACTCACTAAACAACAACTCAGGTAATTGGCCTACAGCCCACTACTCATAACAAGAACCAATTCAATAAGGTATTTGACATACTAGCCCATTAAACAACAATTTTGGTCTCTCTATGACTGCCATTTTGAAGACATGGAAAATCCAAACTTTCTGCTGGTGTCTCTATGATTTTAGTGATCAAGACTGTTAAACATTTTATTAGTCTAATGTTTCTGATCAATCAGAACTTATTTGATCATAAAATTCATATATAACAGTCCAACAGTCCATATAACGATTAGCCATGGATCATAGTATCTAAGAATATTTTTTTATCCATGGCTATCATTTAAATTCATTGGACACCCATTTACTGGTCTCGTTGTGACTAACATTTAGAAAATAAATAATGTTGTAACACAGTAGCAAACTTGGCTCCCATCATGCCATCAAATGAGAAAAAAAAAAAAAAAAGTGCACACGAATTCAGATGTTCATATACACCTTAGCTCACAGATAGCAACTAGAATGATGCCATCCAAATCGGCATTTAAAATAACTCATTAAAGGAATAATGAATCCAGAAAAATTAAATTAAATTAAATAAACCTCTTGAATTTAATAGAATGGGCACGAAATACAATCCGAAATTCAAGCCATACTGAAGATAATTGGCATTACCAAAACCCATTAAAATAGCTAAACAGAATAAAAAAAAAATCCTAATGGCAGCCATGATATCACTAAGTACGAGAGGTTCAACTAAAACAGAGTTATGGTCTTGGAGGACCTGCTCTGATACACTAAAGGTCGGCCATGTAGTCACTAGTCTTTGAACAATTTAGGTAAAAGCATAGAATAATAAACTAAATAATAAAACAGACCTGACATGAGCCGATCTTGAAAACAAAATACACTAAAGACTAGTGATTGCTTTGGCTTATCAAAACAACAAAAAAAAAAAACAAATATTATACCTTCAGTCACCACGCAGAAGTCGATTTCTTTCTCGTATCAGCCTTTGGCTGAATCGATACAGGTATTTGCACTTGAATGCAATATCTTCTTCTGCCCAGATGGGTACTTATTGACTGTAAAGACTTAGTCTATCCCCTTTGACTCACAAGAATTAATGTAAAGACTTAGTCTATCCCCAGATGAGATTAGGTAACAGAGAGAATGCTTTACATGCCCAAGGGGGAGGGGTCCTCTCTCATATTAATTCTTTTACGCAATCTCCCCTATCAAAGAGCTTACCTAAAGAGGGATTTAATTCCCTTGATTTTCTCTCAATTAACAGTTCCATTATTTCCAAATAAATGGGGTCTACTTCAAATTTAAATTTAAACTAGCAGGGACCAGTGTGATGCACGGGAAAATCTTAAAGATTTAATAATTTTATTTTTCATTTAATGTTGATTTATAAAAAATAATTATTGTTAATTGAATATGAACAGATATTTTTAAATAAATTTAGTTTTATTAATAATTTGTACTAATTTTAATAAATTTTATTCTTTTTATTATTTTTTAAATAAAGTTTTGATTAATTTTAAATATATAAAAATAATTATAAAAGCTAACATTTTTATTAATTCCACTAATAATTAACAATTATATAAGAATGACAATGAAGTACATGGGTTTAGGGCAAGACACCCAAACCCTTCCCCTGCCCCATAATCAAGACACTCTACCCCATCCCCGCTTCATCCCTAGTGTCATGTAGGTTAAAGGCAAGGTAACCACTCCTCAATGCCAGGTAAGTTTAGGGACAAGGCACCCCACTCCTCATCAAGGATGGAGAATCTTCGAATTTCCGTAGCCTCGTCCCCAATATTAGGTGGGTTCAAGTAGAGGTGTAAATTGGGTCGTGTTATGTCAACACGACACGACAAGTGCGAGTCGTGCCATGCTGGTCCATGAGATATCCCAAGCCGTGCTTCCCTCCTTTAGGATAATTTGGGGGGTTGGTTGGGCATGACCCACGGCCCAAGCCCGCACGGGCCCATGCCGTGCCATGGGTTAGGCTGGTCCATGGGTCGAGCCTTTGGCCAAGACACTCTACCCCATATCCGCTTCATCCCTAGTGTCACGTAGGTTAAAGGCAAGGTAACCACACCTCAATGTCAGGTAAGTTTAGGGACAAGGCACCCCACTCCTCATCAAGGATGGAGAATCTTCGAATTTCCCTAGCCTCATCCCCAATATTAGGTGGGTTCAAGTAGAGGTGTAAATTGGGTCGTGCTGGGTCGACACGACACGACAAGTGCAATTCGTGCCATGTTGGCCCATGAGATATCCCAGGCCGTGCTTCCCTCCTTTAGGATAATTTGGGGGGTCGGTTCGGCATGGCCCACGGCCCAAGCCCACACGGGCCCATGTCGTGCCATGGGTCGGGTTGGTCCATGGGTCGGGCCTTTGGCCAAGCCATGTCGCACACCAAGCCAAGATCAAAGCAAGGCACCCACTCCCCGTCCAAGGTTTTTAAAGTTGGACCAAATAGGGAACCGTTCTGGGTCGAACGATGCGACTGTCCGGTCCAAATTGATGACCCTCTCTGACAAAAAAAATTAGAAGAACAAAAAAAGGCCAAAAATTGTTGTCTGAGTTGACAGTTCAACCACCCAGGTTAGCGATTCGCTAACTAAATAAACGGTTTTTTCACAAAAAGAGGTTTTGAGGTGAAACTATGTCTGGTTCCCAATTTTTCTAGTCTAACCATCTGCTTTGATCTATTTTTGAAAACACTGTCCCCGTTAACCCAATATTCAATTTTATTGTAGAAATGATCAAAAGGATATATTGAGTATCAACCACATGGCAAAATTCTAAAAGTATACCAAATTGTCTTTAATATTCAAAAATGTAATTTTATGAAAATTTTGGGAAATTTAATGTACTTGTATAATTTTGAAAATTTATTCAAATTTATTTAAATTTTTATTAAATAATTTATTTTTAATGGTTTTCATACAAAATTATACTAATTTATCTTATAATTTCTAATACAAACTAACCAATAATTTCCTTTTTCCAATATTATACTAATTTATCTTAATAATTTGTGTAATTATTTGTTAAAATTATAGTTTTCCATTTCACATAGTAATTTATCTTTAATAATTTTCAATAATTTGCAATGAAAATTGCATAATTTTTCAATGGTTTTCAAAAATCTATCAAATGTAATAAAATTTTCTAAAATTTCCAACATATTTTAATAATTTTCAAAATTTATTTAATGCATTTTAAATAAAATTTCAAATACTTTATATCTTTTAATTTCGAAAATACAGTTTTATGAAATTTTTTGAAAAATTTATTACATTTGTGTAACTATAGGAATTTATTGAAGTTTTTTTTAATTGGTATTAAATATATATTTTTATTTGGTAGTTTACTTACAAAATTACACTAGTTTATCTTTTATTTTTTAATATAAATTAATTAATAATTTCATTTTCTGACATTATAATATTTTTCCCCCAATTGTATTTGGTTATTAATTATAATAATAACAATAACTAAAATTTCATACTTTTTGGTAATTGTTAAATATAATTCTCAATTTTATAGAAATTAGTTAAAGATTTTAAATTTCTATAAAACGTTGTTAATGAGTTAATTAATAAAAATATTTATTAATTTTTGGTAATTACTAATCATACTAATAAGAATATTTAATTTTTGGTAATTTACTAACTGTATTTATTAACTTGTGGTCAAAATACTATTTAATTAATATTCATTGAATATGGGTGGGATTAAATATTAACTATATTTAACTATTTATTAATTAATATAAATATTTTAAATGAGGGAGAGTGGACATAGGTTGGGGGGATGCATTTTAGGAATTGATTAGGGAGAGGGGCAACATAATACTTTTTGATGGGGGGTGATTTGGCCCGACCTCACAGTACGGGTACACGTGAGCGTGACCTTGCTCAAACAATGACTCAGCATGACAGCGCAACGGACGTGACCACAACTAGGAGGGAAGGTCCCACCGAGTTTAGCTCGACAACTGGGCGGATAAACCACTCGCCGAAAGCCACCTCACTCACACCTCCTCTCCGGGGTTAAAGCACTTTGGGGCGCCCCAAGTTCGGGGCGCCCTGACCTCTCTTGAGGCCTGAGCTCCTCCCAATGGACCTCGGGCCACTCCCAAACAGGAACACGCCGATCCATCTCTAGACACCCCAAGGCATTGACACCTCGGGTCAGCCAGCTCGGCATAACTTGCTACGGGCAACTCGTCACTCAAGAGACAACCCGGCTCAGGGTAATTTGCGGAAGGGTAGCTCGGCATACCACAGGAAGGCTTCCTGCTCGACCGTCATACCCGACAAATTTGTGGACAGCAGACATGTCCCTCGTCAGAAAGCATCGCGCCTGTCACCT
Organism: Nelumbo lutea; assembly: GCF_056320005.1. Classification (NCBI taxonomy): domain Eukaryota; kingdom Viridiplantae; phylum Streptophyta; class Magnoliopsida; order Proteales; family Nelumbonaceae; genus Nelumbo; species Nelumbo lutea. The sequence goes on from NC_142687.1 coordinate 76,282,202, forward strand.
CTAGAAAGGTGTCTCGCACCTAACAAGCACGTACCCTGCAACGACGGTCCCGCGCGTGCCACCTCAGCCTTGCCAGTAATGGCTGTGGTAGACTGACAGTGGCGGTTATACCTGCCCTATCAGAAGCAGAGGGCCTGAAGCAATGGAATTCAGTTATAAGGGGCTTATTCTCAAGGAACAAGGTATCTTCGAATCACCTACACAATCTTCACTCTTAGCCTTCGTTTTCCCTTTGCTTCTTGCACGAAATACTGACTTAATCATCGGAGTGTTCCCGCCAGGCAAACCCCCAGGAGTTCTTCTTCTTCCTTCTCGTTCCAAGTGCCTCTCAGGAGCCACGCGAGTGTCAGATAGGAGTGACCGGATCACGCTACATCTTTTGGCGTCGTCTGTGGGAAACGCTTCAAAAAGCCTTTCTCTCTAAACTTTCGCAGTTCTTTTTTTTCCTTGAAAAAAATTCAACACTCATGGCTTCTTCTAGCAACGTCAGGTGAAGCACGGAAATGGATAACTCCAGGGAACAACCCCAGCTTCCTACTGTCTGTATCAAACAGTTCACCATCCCCCTCTCGGTGTATGGAATCCCGAGCTTGAATGTGCCTCTCACAATAGCACCTGTCATCACCCCACTCCCTGCTACAGTCGGAGCGACGTTCGCCGAACCTTTGGTCATGCCCCCAGCAGCCAGCCCGAACCAACTGGAGAACTTGATGTAGTGCATGCGGGCCATGCAGGTCCAAATGCAACAGTTCCAGCAACTTCAGCTCTATCAACAACACGTACTGCACCAGGTCTCCCAGTATCAGTATCAGCAGCAGTTCCCACCTCGGAACCTAGCCTCACAGCAAGCTAAGTCTCGCCACCAGGACGAGCGCCTCTCTGGCCAAGGAGAGGCCTCCCAAAACCTCCCAAAAAACCAGGCCTCCCCCCACGGCAGACGAGAGAGACCAGCTACCCCAGTCTCGCCACGAGCGAATAGGTCGAGAGGACCCCAGCTCGCTATGTCTACATCACCTCGGCAGTCGAAGTTTGAAACCCCGCTCCTTGAGAACCGATTTGAGATCCTAGCAACAAACTCCAAGCAGGATCCCTCTGTCCGCAGCCATCACCAGCAGACCGAGCTACTTCCTGCACAAACCATTCCGGACGGCACAGAGGTGAGCAGCATGAACGCCGAGCCCACCAAGAAGTAGAGACGCCGCCGCCGAGCTCGCCGATCTGACACCCGCGATTTTCCCGAGCTCAGGGGCAAAGAAGAGGTAAGCTCAGCCGAAGTCAAAGCTCCCCTCCTCTCAGTTTCATCTCCTTGTCTTCCGAACTCCTGACAGTCCCAATGCCCAAAGACTTCAAACTCCCCCCTCTTAACAAGTATGATGGGTCATTTGACACAAATGATCACGTAGATGCCTTCCAGTCACAGATGCACCTGGCGAGAGCCAGTGAGTCGTGCATGTGTGTGGCCTTCTCCACTACTTTTAGGGGAGCCACCTGCATGTGGTACCGAAACTTGGCACTTGGGTCGATAAGAAGTTGGGCGCAGTTCGCACAAACTTTCACGTCCCACTTCGTCACCAGCAAAAGGTGCCCGCGAACTGAAGAAAGCCTCCTCAACATAGTGCAAAGAGAGGGAGAGTCCATCCGGGGCTATATCAAGCGGCTCAACGATGCTTGTATGCAGATACCGCGCCTGGACCCCGTCGTATGCCTTGTAGCAGCCAAGAAAGGCTTGAGACACAAGAGTTCAAATGGTGCATGGTCGTCAACCAACCAGCGACATAACCGAGTTTCTGAAGCTCGCGGACAAGCTCATAGCTACCGAAGAGGAGATCAACCAGAAGGGCGAGGGCGCGCCCGAAAAAAGAAAGAGGGAAGGAGAGCCTTCCAACAACTGAAAGAAAAAAGATATAGTTCGGGGGGCAAAGCTGGGTCAATTGTTCTGAGCTCCTGTGGCGGACCGAGCTGATTACACCCCACTGAATGCGAAGTGGGCCGAAATCCTAATGGCGATCAAGGATGCCCCGTACGTGAAGTGGCCACCCCATTTGAGGGGGAATCCCAATGAAAGAAATAAGAGTCTGTATTGTAGTTTTCACAAAGATCACAATCACAGTACCGAGAGTTGTAAAAACCTTCGCGACAAGATAGAGGAGCTCATCCATCGCGGATATTTGAGAAACTTTGTACAAAATAATAATAACAATAGTAATAAAACAGGTTGGCAAGGGGAGCACAGTAAGGATGCTCTCGAGTCCAGCAGCAGGCCGGTCAAACAACCGTAGAGGCAGCCTCCAGAGGAGAGGCCAGTTCGGGGGACCATCCACATGATAGTGGGAGGTTCGGTCATTGCGGGTTGCACTTCAGTAGCAGCTTGGACGTTAGTTCGTGAGGCCACCCGGGAGGAGCAGAACCCCCCAAAGCGGTTGAGGACAGAAGAGCAAATTTTCTTCACAGAAGATGATGCATGAGAGGTCCACTATCCCCACGATGACGCGCTCGTAATAAAGCTAAGAATCAACGACTTCGAGGTCAGGCGCGTACTTGTCGACTCAAGCAACTCAGCCGACATCCTCTTCAAAGTTGTGTTTGACCAGCTTCAGTTGCAGAGAGGCGACCTGAAGCCTATAGACACTCCTTTGGTGGGCTTCAGTGGAGAAGAAGTCCGGCCCCTTGGGAAAATAATAGTACCTGTGAAAGTCGGCACATGGCCTTGTGTGGTCAGATTCAAACACGACTTCTTGGTGGTTGCGACCCCCTCCCACTACAATGCCATAATAGGTCGACCGATCACCCATGTCCTGCGGGCGGTGGTCTCCACCTACCATCTGGCTATGAAGTTCCCTACAGACTTCGGTGTGGGGGTAGCGCGGGGCAACCAACTCGAGTCCCACAAGTGCTATGTCACCGCCCTGAAGGGAAAGACCAAGGTAGTCGATGACCTCGAACTGGAGCGACCTACGGAGCAAGGCGAAGAACGAGCCGCGCCCATAGAAGAAACCGTCATAGTCCCAACCTCAGCAACAGACCCAGCTCGGACGCTTCAAATCGGCACTTCTGTCCAGGAACCTCTACGATCCGAACTGGTAAGTTTCTTACTTCAAAATTTGGATATTTTTGCATGGTTCACAGTAGAGATGCCCAGTATGGACCCCGACCTTATAACTCGCAAGCTGGATACTGATCCTGTAGTTAGGCCCGTTAGACAGAAGAAACGCAACCTATCCTCGGAGTAGTGGAAAGTGGTCGACGAGGAGGTCGAGAAGTTCCTCGCAGCTAACTTCATAAAAGAAGTCCACTACCCGAACTGGGTAGCCAACCTCGTCCTAGTAAAGAAGGCCAACGGCAAGTGGCGCATGTGCGTCGACTACACCAACCTGAATCGAGCTTGCCCAAAAGACTGCTTCCCGCTCCCCAGAATTGATCGTTTGGTGGACGCGACCTCAAGGCATGAGTTGCTAAGTTTCTTGGACGCCTATTCGGACTATAACCAAATCAAGATGGACCCGGGGGACGAAGAAGAGACTACCTTCATCACAGAATTCGGCCTGTACTGTTACAAGGCTATGCCCTTCGGGTTGAAAAACGCAGGGATAACCTTTCAAAGGCTTGTAAATAAATTGTTCGCACCGTTAATCGGCAAAAAAGTAGAATGCTATGTAGACGACATGGTCATCAAAACTCAATTCTCACATGAATTAATACAAGATTTGCATTTTGTTTTTGAAATTCTGTGTAAGTTTAATATGAGACTGAACCCAAACAAGTATGTATTCGGTGTGACCTCGAGCAAGTTCCTAGGATACATCGTTAACCGGCGCGGCATTGAGGCCAACCCGGATAAGATTAAGGTCATTTTAGATATGAGACCACCCTGGAAGTTGAAGGAGATTTAGAGGTTGAATGGCCGCATAGCCACCCTAAGCCGCTTCATGTCTAAATCGGCGGACCACTGTATTCCGTTCTTTAAGGCAATTAAGAGCAAAGGGTTCGAATGGACCCAAGACTGTCGGCTCGTGTTCGACGAGCTCAAGAAATACCTCGTTAGTGTGCCAACCTTAACCCGGCCCGAGGAGGGCGATGTTTTAGAACTGTACCACTCGGCGAGCGATGAAGTGGTCAGTTCGGTACTAATAAAGAAAGTAGATCGGGTCCAACAACCCATCTATTATGTTAGTAAAGTATTGCAGGGGGTAGAGACAAGATACTCGGAGATGGAAAAGCTAGCATACGTGCTGATAATCGCAGCTCGGAAGCTCCGCTCATACTGTTATCGTCCTCACCAACAAACCTCTAAGGCAAGTCTTACTTAAGCCCGAGGTCTCTGGTCAGTTAACAAAGTGGGCCATTGAGCTCAGCAAGTATGACCTCCAGTACAAGCCGCAAACTGCCATTAAGGCTCAAGCCTTAGCAGATTTCATCGCAGAGTGCACATTCAACTCCGAAGTGCCTAGGCCGGTTGAGCACGAGGTCCCCAATTCGGGTGAGCTCGAAGCTCCTAGAACGGTTCAGTCCGAGCCCCGTGAGGTAGCAACCAATGTAGAATCTCTCCTAGCTAGGCCAAGCGTGAGCTGGGATAAGGAGCCTTGGATCCTTCATGTAGATGGCTCCTCGAACCAACAGAGCAGCGGTGCCGGAATAGTTCTGCACAGCCCGAGCGATACGAAACTGGAATACGCGCTACACTTTGAGTTCGCGGCATCTAACAATGAAGCAGAGTACGAGGCGTTGATAGCTGGACTAGCCCTAGCCAGAGAAGTAAAAGCAAAGAACATTGTTATCTACAGCGACTCCCAGCTCGTGGTCAACCAGGTCACCAGCGAGTACGAAGCTCACAAGCCAACCATGATTGCCTACTTGACCAAAGTTAGAGAGACCCTGCTCAACTTCCAGTCACATTTCATCAGGAAAATACCAAGGTCAGAGAACGCTGAGGCTGACGCCTTGTCCAGACTAGCCAACGCTAGCGACATCACCATGAGGATCGTGTACATAGAGGACTTGCCCCGGCCTAGCATTCTAAGGGGGGCAGAGGAGGTCGCTCCCGTCATTCAAGCAGAGCCGAGCTGGATTGACCCACTCACGAGCTTCCTGCTAAATGGGACCCTCCCTGCAGATCGCAATGCAACCAGAAGGGTGCAGCGCCAGGCAACCAAATACGTCATGATAGACGAACGGCTGTACAAGAGATCCTACACGCTCCCCTATCTGCGTTGCTTGCGACCTACCGAAGTCGAGCTCATACTCCGCGACACTCATGAGGGATTATGCGGCGGACACTTGGGGGGCAGGGCCCTCACCCAAAAGGCACTTCAACAGGGGAATTATTGGCCAACAATGAAAGCAGACGCTATTGAGTTCTTCAGAAAATGTGACAAATGCCAGAGACATGCCAATATTCACCATCAATCCGCTGTCGACCTCAAGTATCTCACCAGCTCGTGGCCCTTTGCACAATGAGGCATCGATCTACTCGGGCCATTCTTGCTAGCAACGGGTGGAAGGAAGTTCTTAGTAGTGGCAGTGGACTACTTTACCAAGTGGGTAGAGGCCGAACCCCTTGTAACGATCATAGCCCGAAATGTCCAAAACTTCTTTTGGAAGAACATCGTGTGCCACTTTGGATTACCTCGGGTATTGATTTCTGACAACAGCAAACAGTTCGATATCAAATTCCAAGACTAGTGCCAGGACATGGGAATCCGACAGAATTTTACTTCAGTCGCACACCCTCAAGCAAATGGCTAGGTAGAAGTCACGAACAGAGTCATCCTCCATGGACTAAAAGCACGACTGGACCGAGCTAAAGGATTATGGGCAGATGAACTACCCAGTATTCTATGGGCCTACCGAACCACGGAGAAGACCGCCATGGGAGAAGCACCCTTCAATATCACCTACGACACTGAAGCGGTGATCCCCGCAGAGATCGAAGTACCTACGCTACGATTAGAAGCATACAGTGATCAGACAAACGAAGATGAGCTACGTACCAACCCCGATCTACTCGATGAAGTAAGGGACCTCGCGTACATCAGGACCGCAGCCTACCAGCAGAGAGTAGCTCGGTACTATAACGCCAGGATCAGGAGGCAGAACCTCCGCGTCGGCGACCTGGTCCTTCGTAAAGTTATGGTACCTGAGCCCGGCGCTGGCAAGCTCGGGTCCAACTGGGAAGGTCCCTACTGAGTGAAGCAAATACTCGGGGAAGAAACTTACGAGCTCGAGACCCTCAAAGGGAAACAAGTACCTCGAGCATGGAACATTGTCAACCTAAGACAATACCATATGTAAGAATTGAGTAGGCCATGAGCCACTCCCAAAGCCTAAGGGCCAGAATACCGAGCTAATATGACATCGGCACAACAGGACCCAGTCGCCTCTATGGCATGGGCAGACTCCAAGAGTGGGCCACGAGCCACTCCTCCAGCCTAAGGGCTGAAACACCGAGCTAATGAAGAAACCTCGGTAGCATACAAAGCTAAGTTGCTCCATCAGCATGAACTAAGTACTTGCAGCGCTTGAGGTGTAAGCGGCTCAGGCATGAACCTTACAACAAATAGCCCGCCCTAGCATGTGAAGAGTTAAACCCGTAAGGACAACTGACAGCAAACTACCTCGGGTGTAGACAGGTCGGGCATGAGCCCTACTATGTCCCAAACCCTGGCATACACAAGGCTACCCGTAGTAAAGAGTTTGGGGCCGCAATGGCCGTTAAGGAACTCCCACCTCGAAAGTTCAATTCGATAAATTAACAGCTTGGGGTGAATGACCACTCTGACAAGATAAAATGCACAAACTCTTGGCAAAAAGAAAGGAAAAATCTCTTCATTAGAAGAAGTTTGGCACATAAATTTCATTAAGAGCATCTTGATTACAAGGGAGATTAAGTTTACAAATACAGGGAGCAAACTACTTCGGAAGCTCGCTGCCTCTGTTAGGGACCTCCTCGGGGGCAATAACTGGGCCAGCATCCTCTGCTTCATCTTCGGTGCCATCGTCTTCAGAATCTGGATCATCTTTTGACTGACGCGCGATGCCATCAGTGATCCGTGAAGTGGTGATGGCGCTCGTATCCAGGTCGGAGTAGAGGTGCCTGATCAACCACCGACTAAGCTTGAAGCCCTTATGGTAGGCCTCCGTCATCACGTCATCAAACCTTGAAGAGTTGACGTAGTCAATGACAGCCTGAGTCTTGGCCTTCTCGAGAGCACCCTCAAAGATTGTATTCTCTCTTATGTCTTCCTGGAGGTACCCCACTTCATGTTCCAACTTCCCCTTCGCCTCCTTAAGGCCTTGCACTTCAAGCTTCAAGGCATCCCGCTCGACCTTGAGGCTGTTCACCTTGAGCCCTAAGGCCTCCTGACCGACCTTGAGGCCGTTCACCTTGGCCCTCAGCTTGTCTTTGTCTCGGGCCAGCTCCCCCTTCTCTACCATTAACACCTCGATGAAGCTCTTCTGAGCCGAGGCGTCACTCTCCAGGCGGTGGACCTAACAGCGAGCTGCCCTCAACTCAGTATGGGCTGCGCAAGATGACTTCTCAGCCTCCAGAGCCTGCCTCAGGTGCCGATCTGATTGAAGCGTCAAGGCGCGAATGGCGGTGTTCACCTGCAAAAGGGAAATAGGTCAAGAGGGAAAACAAAAAAAAAAAAAAGAGAGAGAAAGGGGGGGCGAAAAGAGAAGAAAGACTCACCACCATAGTATGAGTGGCAGCTCGGGCGCCGAGCTGACTAGGAGTGAGTTCGGCCCACTTGCTAACCTCCCCCGGGTATGCAGCCAGTTTGCTCTTCTTTAGGCTACATTGGGGGTTCAGCACGGTTTGGCTCCCTTAACCCTCCGAGCTGGAAGCCGTCATCTCCACATCACGAGTGGAACTCTCAGAGGTCTCGGTAGGATGAGCCCCGACAGCAGCAGCATTGGCCTCGGCAACGCTTTCACTAGCAAGTCCAGTGGGCTTGGCAGCAGGCTCGGTGGGCCTAACGGCAGGTTCCGCTAACATCTCGGACCCCTTAGGCACAGCCCCTTCTTCCAAGTCAACAACAGGCGTGGCTACCACCTCGGGCCCCGAGGCTGAAGTCTACGGAGGTTGGGGCTCGGCTGAAGCTTGCGGGGACTCAACGCACGCCTTCTTGGCTATGCATTTCTTTCTCTTCATCTGGTGGAAGAGCTTCTAGTTGTCTATGCTCTCCGCCTCCATGGGACCTGCAGCAAAACACAACATCAGCAACCCGAAGTAAACATATAAACAGAAAGACGAAGTGAAGGAGGACCTACCCGAGCTCAAGTTTGCCTGGACGAGCTTCTCCTCAGAAGTGAAATCTTTATAATTCAACCCAAGCTGAGCCAGTGACTGGAGCACCTTCTTGGTCTTCCTGTCTAGGATGACACCGGGGTCTTAGAATGGCTATCCTTCAATCAGTGGGGAAGGGCCACCCCGTACTGCTCCAAACTCAGAAGTAGTCCCGCTTTCAAGCTGGGACTTTGCTTGGGAGCTTGTGCATGAGTTTGAAACCCGGGCGGGGGGCAGGTAGTAGGATCGCCTATGCCCGAGGAGAGCGCCCGAAGCGCTCTTCTTTATGGCCAAAATTATGCTAAGAACATCTAAATATATGGAGAGGGAACGGTCAAAGCAAAGAGAGATGGACCCCACCACATTCCGTATGGAGTTTGGGTGGAGTTGGTCCAGGGTGATGTTAAAGTGTACCAACACCTCAATGATCAAAAGGTGAAGAGGAAATCGGAGCCTGGCTATCAGTTGCTCCCTGAAAATCACGATCTCGTCAGGACCATGCTCCCATGGGAAGTTGCCGGTGGGAAGGCTATATGAGTATTCCTTAGGGAGGTGGAACCTCTATATGAGGTCTTGAAGCCTCTCCAAAGTCATTATAGAAGGGCCGAACTAATCTGGCTCCCGACCTCGGTGGGAGGTGGATGCCAGATGACCCGAAGCCACCCGTACTTCGGATGGCTGAACAGCAGAGGAGCCACCCCGAGCTAAGGTAGCCACCTCGGGCTCGTCGGTAAGGCTGTCTACGCCAGACGACATAGCGAACTAAAGCAAAGAAACAAATTGAAAAGGGGAAGGAAGCTCGGGAGGACTCACCAAAAGAAACGCAACCGGACTAGGAGAACAGGATGAACTAGAAGACCCAAGCTAAGAGACCTCCGACGCGAGCTCAAACACTATCGACGAGAGCTTTGTGGCAAAGAAAATGGCCAAGGGTCCCCCTATTTATAGCCACAGCTACGGATTCCTCGAGGCGAAAATGGTTTAACACATTTTTGACATCTGCGAAGTCTGAATCACGTGAGATACGCGCGTAATCTAGATGCGACTTTAGTCTTTTTTTGGTCAAACCAGGTGCTAGACCGGTCCAGCTAGATAGAGCATGCGACAAAGTGGCATGAAGACCAACGCCAAATCCACCCCGCGTGTCATGACCTCCCCGCGCTGGGTCATCGCCGCCAGCGCAGGGAGTGGGGGGCAATTGATGGGAGGTGATTTGGCCCGACCTCGCAGTATGAGTACACGTGGGTGTGACCTTACTCAAATAGTGACTCAACATGACAACACAGCGGACATGACCACAACTCGGAGGGAAGGTCCCACCGAGTTCGACTCAGCAACTGGACAGATAAACCACTCATCGGAAGCCACCTCACTCACACCTCCTCTCCGGGGTTAAGGCACTTTGGGGCGCCATGACCTCTCTTGAGGCCTGAGCTCCTCCCAATGGACCTCGGGCCACACCCAGATAGGAACACGCCAATCCATCTCTAGACACCCCAAGGCATGGACACCTCGGGTCAGCTAGCTCGGCATAACTTGCTACGGGCAACTCGTCACTCAAGAGACAGCCCAGCTCAGGGTAATTCACGGAAGGGTAACTCGGCATACCACATGAAGGCTTCCTGCTCGACCGCCATACCTGACAAATCTGTGGACAACAGACATGTCCCTCGTCAGAGAGTGTCGCGCCTATCACCTTCAGAAAGGTGTCTCACACCTGACAGGCACGTACCCTGCAACGACAACCCCGCGCGTGCCACCTCAGCCTTGCTAGTAACGGTTGTGGCAGATTGACAGTGGTGGTTATACCTGCCCTATCAGAAGCAGAGGGCCTGAAGCAACGGAATTCAGTTATAAGAGGGCTTGCGCAATCTTCACTCTTAGCATTCGTTTTCCCTTTGCTTCTTGCACGAAATACTGAATTAATCATTGGAGTGTTCCCGCTGGGTAAACCCCCGGGAGTTCTTCTTCTTCCCTCTCGTTCTAGGTGCCTCTCAGGAGCCACGCGAGTGCCAGCTAGGAGTGACCGGATCGCACTACATCACTTTCCTATTGGTTTAAATGAGATACCTTAGGAGAGAGATTATAGGAATATTTTTAGGTAGTTGGGTGACATGGCTTAATGGGAGTGGTGGGAAGCGGAGAGGAGAGAAAGTCAAAGTGAATGTAGGGTGGGTATAATGGAGCATGGAGAGGCATGGTAACCGGGACCTGTGCGATGCACGAGTTTTGTTAAGCGAAAGTTAAACAATAGAAATACATAAGAGTATATAATTGTTTTATATTTTAACTTTTTAATAAACAATCCAATCAACCTCAACCTGAGCTAGTCGGTTTTCTAGTATTTCAAATCGGCTTTGGGTTAATAAATATATATATTAATATTTTACATTTTAAATTTAACTTTTTAATACGGAAAAGTAAGAAAATTCCCATATTTCTTTGTAAAAAATATTTTATACCATAGATTTAATTTTTATAATTTATTTTTTAATAATATATTGTAATTTAAAGTTAATTTTTCAGTTTAATTCTTTTGAACAAACAAACAAAACAGAAAATAGACTCGAATTGATACAACCCGAGTTGGTGGGTTTTCACTAATGGTCAATCAGTTTCGAGTGGCAAATTGTGGACTTGACCAAATCGATTTGGTTGGGGAAATAGCCTGCAACTGAACTGAACCAATCACTGAACACTCCTAATTTCAACTAAATTTATAGTCTAATCTTTAATAAATAACAATAGTTTAATCTCCAATAATTATAGAAAATTTATAGAAAACGGACATACTCATTGAAAATAAGTTTATAATAGAAATATAATAGATATATAATAAAAATACAATAATTACAAAAGCATAATAAATACTAAAAATATACTCAATTAGTCAATATATAGTGAAATCGCAAATAGTATTTAATCTCTAATAACTATTAATCTATAAATTATAAAACATATATAATTACTAAAAATAATTTTATAACAAAAATACAATAAATACAACAAATTAATTTAAATATTTTTTTTATTTTTAATGTTAAATTTTTATTATTTGAATAACATTTAAATTGAATATTTTGTAAAATTAAAATTTATATTGTTACTATATAATTTCATGATGGATTTTCTAAAAGCATTGAATTATTAATAATATGAATATTATTAAATCTATTAATATATTGTGTTTTGAATAAATATTTTAAGTTTAGTATATAATTTCGTTATAACATTTTATATAGTTCTGAATTTTTTAAGTTCAAACTTTCTTCAGATGGATATAGATAAAAAGTGGGGGAGAGGATAAATAGGAATATGAGATAGTTTAGGAGAGAATTTCTCTACTAAATTAGATATAATTTAAGTGATAAATAGGAATTAGAGATAATTTAGGAGATAAATAGGAATTAGAGACTGGTGATGTGCGTTCTGCTCACTCCCTCGTGTCCTGTGACATGGCTTGAACTAGGTTCAATCCTGTAATGTCGAGTTGGATTGCCGAGCTATAAACTGTAAGTTCGAGGTAGGAAGTGCTATAAGAAAAGAAGGGTTAGAGTGCCTGGGTAGGTTTTACCCAGGAAGAATGCTTAAGTCAGTAAGTAGGTCCTGGGGTCCTTTCATAGTTATCTAACGTTTAGGTACCTCTAGGCAGCGCCTCTAAGTCTTCTACGGATCTCTTTCCACAATTTGAGGTATGCTAGACTGTTAGTTGCTAGATTCGTGCGGTGATACAGGTTGCCTATGGGTCTTGTGGCGTACGGTTCAGCAAGCTATTTTTGTAGTTGCGGTAACGATGTTCGTGCGGTCGCAGTGCACAGAACGGTTTTGGGGCAAGTTGTTATTGTCAACAGGCTGAGCTCACCTCAACTCAGCCGCATACCTGGTGTCGATTGCCATGTGTTGATCTATCAAGCTATCTTGCTAAGTTAGACATTGTGTCTGTAGTTGCGGTAACGGTGTTCGTGTGGTCGCAATGCATGGAACAGTTTTGGGGCAAGTTGTTATTGTTGACAGGTCGAGCTCGCCTCAACTCAGTCGCATACCTGGTGTCAATTGCCATGTGCTGATCTATCAAGCTGTCTTGCTGAGTTAGACGTTGTGTTGTTGACAACGTCCACGTGTCTGTAACTGTGTTGGGTGACCAAAATGCCCCTCATCAAAGACAATTTAGGATGAAGTGGGGGGAAATGGTGCCACTTGGCTAAACATTAGAAAAACAAATCTCTCTTTCTTTATGGTTGTTAGAAATAGTTAAGCACATGTGATTTCCTTATCGGTTTAATGGGAAATTACGTGAAATTAAAAAAAATCAAAAAAATAGAAAATTAGACAAGGGGTTTAAAGAAATGAGAGGTATGGTGACGTGGACAAACCAATTTTAATATATATACTAGTAGGGACCCGTGCAATGCACAGGAAAATATGAAAGAGTTAATAATTTTATTTTTCATTTAATGTTGATTTATAAAAAATAATTATTGTTAATTAAATCTTAACAAATATTTTTTAATAAATTTAATTTTATTAATAATTTGTACAAATTTTAATAATTTTTATTCTTTTTTTATTTTTAAATGAACTTTTTATTAAATTTAATTAAATAAAAATAATTATAAAAGCTAACATTTTTATTATTTCCACTAATAATTGACAATTATATAGGAATGACAATGGGGTGGGTTCCGGGCAAGGCACCCCATCCCTTTCTCTGCTCCATAGTCAAGACACTCTACCCCATCCTCGCCCCGTCCCCAATGTCACACGGGTTCAGGGCAAGGTAACCACCCCTCAATGTCGAGTGAGTTCAGGGGCAAGGCACCCTGCTCCTCATCAAGGATCGAGAATCCTCGAATTTCCTTGCCTTGTCCCTAGAATTGGGCAAGTTCAAGTAGAGGTGTAAATTGGGTCGTGTTGGGTTAGTATGACACAACCCACATTTGGCCCACACAAAGTACGATTCATGTTGTGCTGGCCCACAAGGCATCCCGGGCTGTGCCTCTCTCCTCTAGGATAATTTGGGGGGTTGGTTCGGCATGCCATGCTACACAACAAGCTAAGCTCAAGGCAAGGCACCAACTCCCCATCCAAGCTTTTTACAATTGAACTGGATAGGGAACCGTTCTAGGGTCGAACGATCCAACTATTTGGTCTGAACGAATGATCTGCTCTGACAAGAAAATAAAAAATTAGAAAAACAGGAAAAGGCCAAAAACTGTTGTTAGGGTTAACGATTTGACCACCTAGGTCAGCGGTTCATTAATCGGTTTTTGGACAAAGCGGTTTTGAAGTGAAACGGTGTACGGTTCTCAATTTTTCCGGTCTAACCATTTGGTTTGATTTAGATTTGAAAACATTGTCCCCGTCAACCCAGTATTCAATTTGAGGATACAAATGATCAAAAGGATATATTGAGTATCAACCACATGGTAAATTCCTAAGATTAAACTAAATTGTCTTTAATAATCAAAAATGTAATTTTATGAAAATTTTAGAAAATTTATTACACGTGTAATTTTGAGAATTTATTAAATTTTTATTAAATAATTTATGTTCTTTTTAAATGTTTTACTTAAAAATAATACTAATTTATCTTATAATTTCTAATATAAACTAACCATTAGTTTCCTTTTTCCAATATTATACTAATTTATCTTAATAATTTGTGTAATTTTTTGTTCAAATTATAGTTTTCCATTAACCATAGTCATTTATCTTTAATAATTTTCAATAATTTACAATGGAAATTACATAATTTTTCAATGTTTTTAAAAAATCTATCAAATGTAATAAAATTTTCAAAAATTTCCAAAATATTCTAATAATTTTCAATAATTATTCAATGCATTTTAAATAAAATTTCAAATAATTTATACCTTTTAATTTCAAAAATGTTATTTTATGAAAATTTAGTTTTATGAAAAATTTTGACAAATTTATTACATTTGTGTAACTATGGGGGTTTATTGAAAATTTTTTAAATTGTTATTAAATATATATTTTTGTTTGATAGTTTACTAACAAAATTATACTATTTTATCTTTTAATTTTCAATATAAATTAATTAATAAGTTCATTTTCTAACATTATAATATTTTGTTCCCTCATTTGTATTTGGTTATTAATTATAATAATAACAATAACTAAAATTTTATACTTTTAATAATTGTTAAATATAATTCTCAATTTTATAGAAATTTGTTAAAGAGTTTTCAATTTCTATAAAATGTTGTTAATGAGTTAATTAATAACAATATTTATTAACTTTTGGTAATTTACTAACTGTACTAATATGAATATTTAATTTTTGGTAATTTACTAACCGTATTTATTTACTTTTCGTGATAACACTATTTAGTTAATACTCATTGAATATGGGTGAGATTAAATATTAACCGTATTTAACTATTTATTAATTAATATGGATATTTTAAATAAGGGAGATGGGTATAGATTGGGGGGGATGCATTTTAGGAATTGATTAGGGAGTGGGGCAACATGATACTTTCCTATTGGTTTAAATGAGATACCTTAGGAGATAGATTATAGGAATATTTTCAAGTAGTTGGGTGACATGGCTTAATGGGAGTGGTGGGAAGGGGAGAGGAGAAAAAGTCAAAGAGAATGAAGGGTGAGGATAATGGAGCAAGGAGAGGCATGGTGACGAGGACCCGAATATATATTAATATTCTATATTTTAAATTTAATTTTTTATTATGGGTTAGTAGGAAAATTTCCATATTTCTTAGTCTAAAATATTTTATATCATAGATTTATTTTTTAAGTTTAAATCTTTTGAACAAACAAACTAAACTAAAAATAAACCCAAATTGATACAATCCGAGTTGGTGGGTTTTCACTAATAGTCAATCGCTTTCAAGTGACAAATTGTGGACTTGACCAAATCGATTTGGTTGGTGAAATAGCGTGCTACTGGACTGAACCAATCATTGAACACTAATAATTTCAACTAAATTTATAGTTGAATCTTTAATAAATAACAATAGTTTTAATCTCCAATAATTATTGAAAATTTATAGCAAACGTACACAATCATTGAAAATAAGTTTATAATGAAAATATAATAGATATATAATAAAAATACAATAATTACAAAAATATAATAAATATAATAAATATAATAAATATTGAAAATATACTAAATTATTCAATAAATAGTGTAATCTCAAATAATATTTTAATATCTAATAAGTATTAATATATAAATTATAAAAAATATATAATTACTAAAAATAAATTTATAAAAAAATACAATAAATACGATAAATTAAATTTCAAAAGTTAAATAATAGTTGTTTAATCTTCGATAATTATTGATAATTTTCTATTCAATAACAAAATAAAAATAGATTTATAAATAATTATTGAAAGCGTATTTATAAAGAAAAGTAAATGATTACTGAAAATAAAATAAATATTAATTATAGTATATATAAATATATAATGAATATACACTATTACTGTAAAATTATTACTAATAAATAAAATTTTGTTGATAGTTATTTTCTATAATTATTAATTTATATAAGTGAAGTTATTTATTTACTTATTGAAATAGTATTGTTATTTAAATTCTTAAAATATTAATTATTTATTGAGTTTAATAATTCATAAAATTATAATTGTACTATTATTACAAAATTTGTTATTAATTTTATAAAATATTAAATTATTATTAATATGAATATTATGAATTCTGTCATAATTATTTTTCTACTTTTAAGAATTTTTTTTTTAATTTATTACATAATTTCGTTATTTTAACTCTTTAAAAATTTTTCATGTGAAATAATTTGTTATTTAACTATTTAAATAATATGTAAAATATTTAAAATTTTTCGTTATTTGAATTTTATTTGTTTTAATGTTATTACGTAATATTAAATATTTTGTTATATTATTTAGCTATTTTTAATGTTTTTATTTAAGATTTTTAGTTATATTATTTAGTTACTAAATTAGAGATAATTTAAGAGACAAATAGGAATTAAAGATAATTTAGGAGATAAATAGGAATTAAAGACAATTTAGGAGGAAGAGAAGGAAAGTGGTGCCACTTGGCTAAACATTAGAAAAACAAATCCATTTTTTTTATGGTTGTTAGAAATAGTTAAGCATATGTGATTTCCTTATTGGTTTAATGGGTAATTATGTGGAATTAAAAAAATAAAAAATTTGAAAAAACAAAAAATTAGGAAGAGAGTTTGAAGCAGGGAGAGGTATGGTGATGTGGACAGACCAATTTTAATATATATATATATATATATGGAGAGAGAGAGAGAGAGAGAGATTGTCAAATCCCCAAATTCTGGAGCTGTTTTAGGAAGGTGTTTAAGTCCTACCACCCACATAATGAGCTCTATTTGGGTGGTTGGATTCGGACCAAACAATTTGGATCATGGTCACTATGATGGGCCACAATCCAGATCCTACCCATATGCAAGGTTCAAAATATCGATATGCGATATGGGTGTATCGGGCAAATCAATACTATTTTTTAGTTTTTTCTTATTTTTTTTTCTGAAACCGATTCAAGGGGGCCGGTTTAGGGATCCTCCATTCCCTGAACCAGTCACACCCCTGATACACCCACTATAGGGGCATGCCAGAGGAGTCCCGAAACGATATGTATCGGCCCGTAAAGTTCAGATACTAAAGTGAAAATTTCCCTAATTTTTTGGGAGAATGACCAATCAACCCAGATCAGAATATTATAGCCCCAAAGTACAGGGGGAATGCATATAGGGGGGGGGGCTGGAATTCAGAATTGTGCATCGTGTGTATCCATACTTGTCCGTAATTTTTTTTCTTGCAAACAGGTTCACTCAGTCATGAGAATTCAACATTCCACAATAGTTCAAAACTTCAAATCATTGAAATTTGGTCTTCACAGTGATTGATGGTATAACTACTATTTAAGGTAGGTAGTGAACTACAGGGTGTAATAAAAAGCAAAGACAAAGATCCTGAAATCATTACAAGAGGGACCTAGAACCCTCGTGAAGAGACGTATAGAATGTTTCCACTAAGATGTGCGGGTCAATGGCGTGAGAGTTACAGTTCTCCATCACCCACATCCACTCCAACCAAGAATGTCAGATTCCATCCCTGGTTCCTTTTCATGCATGGATAATGTGAGTGAACTAGAGCCTCTACTTTCATTCCAACAATACCTTTCAGCTTACTATGTTGCTCCATATGCAATCCTTATTTTGCAGATGTCGCCATTAATTGACCATGGACGAGTGTTCATCCTTCTGTCGTCTTCTAATGGTGGATTGCCACATGGGTGAATCTCAACCGGAAGGCAATGACATATCACATATAAAGCAATTCTCTGTAGTCTGTAATGGTGGGGTCCTATTTGTGAATCCAAGGAATATATGCTATATGACATCTGAATGTGGATTCATATAATTAAAACAGATAGATAAATTGGAGCATAGTGTTGGGTAATTAAGAAACGTCATGAATGTGGTGGAAATTTATATGTTTATATAAATAAGTGGTAAAATTACAAACGATAAGTCTGAAATAAAGTGAGAGTGCAGATAGAAGGTGAGAGTGCAGGTAGACTAAAAATTAAGAGTAATTCTAATTGATAATAAAATGAGAGAAAGTAGACTAAAATGGTTTAGTTATATGCATAGAAGACTATTTATAACTCTAGTTCGTAAGAAGATATTTTCTTTTAGGAGTTGAATGCTCTAGAAGAACTAGAAGCAGATAAAAATGAAATTGGGTGAAGGTAGTGAGAAATGATTCCAGTGTATAATTTGGTGATGGATGTGGCGTTGAAATAGAATGATGAAACAGGATTCAAGTAGGTGACTCCATATAATTGGGACAAGGCTTAGATGATGATGAGTGATAGTGAGTATAGTGTTTTCTTCTATTAAGCCTCCTTTCTTTTTATCCCCAAACTTACTCTAGATGGAAAGACATCCATCTTGTAATTCTATTAACCATTGTTAAAAATCAGATTAAACTTACATGGGAGGACATAACCCGCCTTGCCTGAAACCTGTGGAACATAGAGTTCTCCCTAACCCACTCCAAGCAACCCAATAAAATGTTGAAACAAAATTTTGAAAAACTAGATTAATTTGATAGAAATCCAAGGGATTCAAACTTTGTCTTCACTTAAAGCCTTCTTTACTGAATCTGGCGGGTCATCACCAGGCCAAAACATCCGATTTTGTCTTGTATCAAAAGCGTAGTTAGATAAGGCATCCGCCCTTCTATCTGCACTCTCTGTAAGCATGGTTAACAAGCATTTGTGAGTCCAACTCTACCCATATTCTAGTCAGCCCCAACTCAGGCCTCCTTTCAAATGTATATCGTTGTAGTAGATCAAGCATTAGCACAAATTCATAAGTCAAGGATCTGTTGTTGACCATAGAAATAAAAACAACTAATCTGAAGTTACCACTATTATCAGGTAGAGAAAGCCTATTTGATCGTGCAAGTGGAGCAGCTAAGAGAAGAGGATGGACAAAATATCATGAGACAAATGTTATCTTGATTATAGTGCATGATGTTTAGGCTCAGTTTGGAAGAAGTATAAATACAAATATATAGAGTGCAAAACCTTGTATTTTGTATTATATTTATGTATTTTCATTGTACATATTTGTATTTATAACCTTTTCAAACTGAGCCTAATGTCATAATGAAGAGGGAAGAAGAGGTGGAGGGTTGAGAAAGAGGGAGCATCAAGGCATCAACCACTTCGGAATTTAAGCTTTTTTCTTTTTTTTTATTTTTTTTTTGATAGGTGCCTTGGAATTTAAGCTTCAGTTCGTGTTATGACAATTCACAAGTATATGATAAGAATACTGACATTGGTTTGGGGTGACTATGAATTAAGCACAAAATAGCCCTTCTAATGCCGCATAACAGGATTAATAGCATCTTTGTATTTGTTTACGAAATCACCCCATAACAATATCAGTATTATATGCCAAACATATTCATACTGATATATCCTCTTCCGTAAAGGTTACCAAATTACTGAACAATGGTATGCCAACAACATCAAAAGGCTATCAAACCACTGAACCTTATGTTTCCTTTTCACATCAAAATCCAACCTCGGTACCTGCAGAGCAGAAGCAATGGCACTTCTTACTCGTCGGTAAAACAATTAGGAGAATTCAGGTAGATGTACTCTCTTCAAACATGTGAAATAAACCAAAATAGAAACCAAACATCCTCTTTATATGCTCCCTCTATCAGAAAGAAACAAGACAGCACCTATTATTAAGTTCACCATGGCACCAGCTTTCCAATAGCTCATCTTATTGAACTGGATTAGATCCTTGGGTAAATTGCAACTGGCTTGGTCAAAAATGTTGAATGGGATCAAAATTAGTTTGAAGCCATGATAAGGCATTAATTCCATTATAATGAAGAATATGACAGTAGTTAACTGATGGAGCTCTTCCTTCAGTTTTTCCCTTTAATTAACAAGAAGTATGGGTTCTTTTCAGAATTAAATAATGAAGGAAATGTAAAGAAATGGATAATGATGTTGAATAGACTGCATTACTAGCGCAAACATTTTTGTTATATGTGGAAAAATAACAAAAATGCAGAAAGCATAAAATATTAGTTTGTATCATTGCTACAACTCTATGATTACAAATCTCCTCTGGGTACAGAAGAGCCAGAAAGCAAGAGATTTTACATAATTGTTGGACCTACATCAAGTATATATGAAGAGAAACCACCACAAGCACCCCATAGTATACTGATCCATATAATAAACAAACCAATCACCTTGGCGATTTCAAGTTAACTTTGAAGGCTCTGTCCCGAATTGGATGGTTGTGCTTCACCTGCCCTTGGACTGTGGTGCCTTCCACCAAGCTGAGGACTTTGATGATCCCCTCTCAATTCAGTCATTCGAGGACTATATGCTTTCTCTGCGAACCGGGGGCTTTGAAGGGTTTTAAGATTGTTTAGTGGAGTTGCATTGGAGCTTGTTATTTTGGAACTGCAGGTACGCCTAAACTCACCTCGGCCTCGAGTGATCATCTCATCTAGAAGTTCTCTTTCTGCAAAATCTCTCATAACTCCCTCCTGCCAATACCACATCAACCACTCAAGGATTATAAATTAAACAGGTTTTTGTTTACTTACGAAGAATTCTTGGATGGTAATGTCATAAATGAGTTGAAATGTTTGTTTCAAATATTTCACTTAAATTATGCAAATGCAAGAATCTTTAAGTAAAAAAAGAAAGAAATGGAAGGGAAGCAGGCAGAAAATGTAAAAAGAGAAAACTTACAATTGCTGGGTACTCTTCATACTCTGCTGCATCTAAATCTTGAAGGTGTACCCCTTTGAAAAACTTGGGAAGAAGGTATTGCCTCACAGGAACCAACAGCATGATCATCAAAGGAAACAGAAGCCCAGCAATTGGTATCCATGTAATTCCAAAACATACGAGCAAGTAAGTTGTCTGGAAAATCGTAAAAGTTGCAATTGCCTTGAAGGGCACACTTTCCACAAATGTTGCATGATACTCCTCAAGTACCCTGCAACAAGGAAAATGTGTTATTTCTTTAGACACCAGGGCAGAGGATGGGAAGAAACAGCTAATGTGAAGATAATATTACTTGTATCTTCTGCTTGGAGCAGTGAAAAGCAATAGGATCCTTTCCCAAAATTGATTGCCAGGTAAGCTTTCAATGGACATGAAAGCAAAGTAGCCCCAGAGCACCGAGGTCGGAATCTTTTTAAGGAAAGGCATGGCTGCAACACAGCCTCCCACCATTAAAGCTTGAAGTAAGTTGCTAACCCGCTGCTCTTTGACCTCAACAGGCAAGAGATCATCAATCTCCTTCTCAACATCAAATACTGTCTCATCAACAGGAGCATCAATATTTCCAAGGCTTGATGCCAATTGAATTGTTGACTCTTTCAGTTCCTTTAGTCCCTGTGCAAGCAACTCAATGCTTTAAGGCAAGGTTGTATATATTTTTGATTCAGAATTGACTGACTAATATATGCTATACAAACTAAAACTAGGAAGGTTGACTCTGAAATCTCAATGGACTATACATTGGGTGTAAGATGTTTAACAAAATCCCGGGATGACAAGCATGAAAGCATGCATTTGTGTCTAGGAGAGGCTTACTTAATGCTAAAATGCTGAAGGTTAGGTCCAAATGCAGTCTACCCCTCCCAAGATCCTAGATAGACAGAGCCACAATTGCATAATAACCAAAATGATTAATATATTTGAAAGTAAGGAAACTTCTATGATGTCAGAAGGATATGATAATGGAAGAACTTTGACCAATCAGAACCTCCAGTGAACATTGACGAATACCAGTTGATTGGTTCTCAGCTTTCTAGGTATCATGCTTTTTCACTATCATAGACTCTAAAGTAATTATATATATATAAACTAGCTTAGGAACCATTATCCCTTCAACATATGAAAATGCCTTGATCATGGTAAAGCTCTGTCAACTCTGCCAGGACACCACCTCATGCAAATAACTAAGGAGAACATGGCCCATGAATGGAGTTTCTGGTGAACCTAATCAAGTGATTTGACCTAGCTAGGTCAAGGGTGCTAGTTTTCCCCACTCTAGAGAGAGAAGAAAGTAGATTTTTTTTTCATGTTTTGTAATTCAAATTCTAGACATTAGATATCATACTCGAACTGAAGCCTCCTGATAGATCAATGGAGTCTGCATCTGTTGGTAGGCCTCTTGCATACTTCCGTATAATTGTCCCAAGCTTGAGTTCTTACTCATACTTTTGCGAGCTGTGGCTACAAGCCGGTTACGTAGAAGCTGCAGGGTAAGCAGTCCTTGTTAGAATTGAAAAATGTAGTTGCTGGTAGTGAAAACATAAATGCATCGAGTCTAACAAAAATAGAACTTTAATCAGGTCCACTTAGAACAACAATTTGTTAAAATACATCTCAAACCACACATGTTCCAAATTTTCCTTGACAAGATGGGGTATAGAAGGTAAGTGTGCTTGAAATGAACCAAGAACCTCATAGCTCAACATACAATACCTTAGTTAAGATGATGGCTCAGCTACCAGGAGTAGGTATGCTCTTGCACCATGATGGTTGAGTCTCATAGAACGGTTTAGAGTGACTACTGACTAATAAATTAAAAAAAAAAACAAAGGTTTGGGATGCCTTACTTGGTGCTTAAGAGTAGCCAAACTCTTTGTATGCATTGGAGATTGTGGGATGACACCATTTGATGGTGGTATACCAAGAAGACCACACAATATGACCTGAAATTTGAACAGAAGAATTTAGAGGTCTACTACAAAGGTTAATATGTACTATGGATCAAAGTAAAAATAATTAAGTAAAAGATTTCAGCAATTGGATAAAGAAAAGGATGAAAGAAGGTTTGCCTACCAGGAAACCCAAGAGAAGTAAATCATAATGGAAAGACGGTGGTTTTCTCAAATTGAACTCTTTCTGCTGAGCAAGCTGAGATGCTACACTGTGGTCAAAATAGTACAGAACTGCAATCATTGTTGCTGGAATAAAAGCTCCAACTATATAGAGGATGGGCACATCTAGCATCTCCTGTCAATTTTAAGAACAAATTATCAGTACTAGTTCTTCCTAATGGACTAAGATCTGTATGGTCTGCACAAATAGAAAATCAAGAAAAAAACAGGAATAGCAATAAAAACAAGAACAAATTGTTCCTTTATCAACATAAAAAAAACATCAGGAAATGCAAGGGTGATTTGGACATGCCTTGATTACTGTCCAATTCTCATAGGCGCCTGGTGACCATGGATTTGGGCTGAAGAGGCGTCGAGGGATCCCTCTTGGAACACTACCAGATGGTATGTAGGAAACAGCAGTCCACACTAGAACCATCAACGGCACACCATAGTCTGCTACGAAGCCTCGTAGCCAGCCTGCAAAAGATTTAGTTTCAGACTTTCTGTAGAGTGGATAAAATCATGTCTACAAGAGAAGGACCGCCAGTTCTCATTCACAATTGTGTTAAGAACCTTGACTAATTGCTGGAAAGGATGGATAAGATGCCTCTCTTTCTTTCTGTTAAATAAGAACAAGTACTGCTAAAGTTGTTCTAGAACAAGTCAGTTCATGCATAAACAAAATCCAAAACATGCTTACCAGATCCATATCGCCATGATCGTGCTTTCCGACTTCTCAGTGCAGTAAGAAGAAGGCCAAATGACAAAACTAAAGCAAACATCCCATTTGCAAACCTCCATGAAGGTAAAAACTCCGTTAAGTTTGGATTTTCTCTTTGGGGTATGCGAAACTCATCCACAACGCCCTAAAAATCCAACACATGAGTTGAAATTGGAATCAATCTACCAAGTTGCATCCAATTGACCATTTATGACAAATGCAGTCTCTATGTATTCCTTGATCTTTTTTAATTTTACATTAACCCAAGAAAAGTAACTGATTAAAAAAAACTAAGCACTATAATCTTACTTTAATAGCTTGCTGCATGAAGAGCATTGCAATAAGCAGACCAAACAGCTCCCCTGCCACTCGGGTAAACCTATTGATAATAGAGCAAGCTCCTAAAATAGCCAGCAAGAACAGCAAGATTGCAGTCCATACACATACCCTGCCAAAAGATCATGTAAGTTCTACTACAAAGAAATCAAAAAGTAATATTTCAATACGTATATTAATGTGCAAAACAGAGGCAGAGGCAGAAATATCTTACCATCCAGTCCATGCTAGGAAGAGTTTTGGTCCCAAATCAGGTCTGTCTTTGGCAAAGTTAAACATGAACGTGTACATAAGCACAGTAGGTTCTGCCACTCCAAGAATCAGCAAAGGATGACCTCCAATAATAGAGTGTATAATCCCACACAAAGCAGTAGATGCCAATGTCTGAACTGCTGTTAGAATCCCATCTGCCAATACCAGGTACAACACAAGCTATAAAATTTTCCGTCGTGAACTAAATATCAATTCCAATTTTCCCTTTACTTCATGTAAACGAAATGCTTCTATTAATAGCTTGAAATGCAAAGGAAATCCTATCAATACCATTCGAAACTCTAGCTGGACTTCATGAGATTACCAACCTAACTAGAAAACAGAATTCGAACCGCAGTATAATTTATCAATGTTACCTGTATTTCTGTCCAACTGTTCACCAAATGAAATAACTGGGATAGCAGAAGCAAAGAATATGTAAGTTGTTGGAGCCAAAATCCTGAAAAAAAATAAGATAATCGGGCTAATGTCACAATCTTATATGGCTATATCAAAATTAATCCATGAAAGAACCCTGAAATAAGAAACCAGAAACCTGCCATCTAGACTTTATTTTACATAAGAATATTCAGATAAGAAGTTGATCTTTTCACCTCCCTAAATTTCATTTGCAAGTAAACGCATAAAAGGCTTCCTAGTAAAAGAAACTGGCATATACCTGAAGCCTGCTTTAATACCGCTGGTCCAATCTTCTTTGTAACACATCAATCTTCCCTGAAGGTCATTCTTGATTCCGCGAAAAGGCACGAAGGTCTCCTCCATGGTGTGTGGCAAGTCAACTGGATATCTTCCTTTAATGGCTGGATGCAAAATGATGACTATAACAGGCACAAATCAGCTGCAAACTCTTATGGATTTTGAGCCATTACGACCACGAAGCGGGGTGACATTACAAGAATCGACAATCTAATATCCACACAGATTACATTATCTGAAATTGCAGAACCTCTAAATCAATGGAAGCTCGGAAGAGAGTTACATGACTCGATCCCACAAATAGACTGGCTAATTTTCAAGCAGACAAACCAAGCCTCAAGACCCACAATTAGCAAAGCGAGAAATTTTAGACTAACAAGGACATTGAATCAATTAAACCACAAAAAGACCGACCCTTTTGCTTGCATTGAAGTTCTTCCTCAAGACAATGTACGTAAGCTGTGAGCACATGGGAGGTCTGAGAGGAATATATATATATATATATATATATATATATAAAAGCTTGAAAGGGGTTGAAAATGGGAACTGTAGATTAGATGCAGAGGCGATCAGGCGAATGTGGGTCATAACTCATGAGAGGAACCTCAATGCCAGTGCTGTTCAACAGCAAAACCAAATTAAAAATTTTAAAAATAAATCAGCCGACAAGCTGCTAAAATCCCGAAAAGAATTTAAAAAGAAGGACAAAGAACCAACAGAAAAAGGAGCTGAGTTTATAACTGAATATTCGAAGTAGTGGTGATATCGTAGAGTATACAGCAGCTCAAATACTTGGAGAAGAAAAAAAGAGAGGAAGGGAGGTGCCAGTCCATAACGAGCTGGCTTGAGGCTTGGAGGAAGTACCCAAGCAGCTTCTCTCCTCTTTACTCTCTGTCTCTCTCTCTACTGTATCTGTATTTAGTTATTGATTTGTTACATAAGTATGATATAAGTCTGATATCTGATTCTCTGTATTTTCTTTACTCAAAAGAAAATGAAAAAAGAGACAAGTCCGATTTGGCACCTCGCCAGGTTGATGTATTAAAATAAGTTTCTTACTTACACGGTTACACCGTAGATATATCGAGACGGGGTAATTGAAGCCGTGTTTGACGTCAGCGTTCGTGGGTCTCTCATCTCCCACTACCTTGGATTACGGGATCCACAGTCATTAGAATTGGAATTGCATTACATCAAAAAGCTTTTTTTCTCCAAGCTACATTAAAACGTTATCTCGCGAAATACCTAATAAAATTCTAATGCGCCCCAAATGACAGAATTGCCCCTACAGGCCACAATCTTAAATTAATAAATAAATAAATAAATAGTGAACATCCAGTGGAAGAGGAGAATGTTGGGACTTGAGATTTGACCAGTTTAGCAAGAACATGACATGCCTCCAATCAGGATCGTCCGATTCTTGGATGCCCCAACAATACTTTCTGTCAACATTGTCCATTAAGGACCGTCCGATCTGTTATTTATATTTTTGTTGATGATCTGTTCAACTTCAACCTTTCGCGAAATAAAAAAAAAAAAAAGGAAAATTCCCGCCCTGTATTTTGGGCCTAATATCACTTTGGTCTCTCAATTTTAAAATTGACAATTCAATACGTGTGTCAATCCGGTATTTCTCATTAATTAATCTGTTAACCAGCGTTAAGTGATATTTGAAAAGATACAAGTGCCCTTTGAGTGTTATCTAATTTTTTTTATCAACTATCCACATATTGATAAAAAATGAATGGTCTCAAATTTTTGCCTCTTCTATTCAAGAAAGTTAGGATTATGTCTCAATGGACATTCTAGTTATCCTAACTTTTTTTAGCACTGTTCATTTTTTGTCAATGTTTGGATGGTTAATAAAGAGAATTAGATGACACTTGAAGGGTATTGGTGTCTTTTCAAATGACACTTAACAACTAATTAAAGGGTTTGGTAATGGAAGGTACTAGATTGGTACGTTTTGAAAGTTTGGTTACTAAGTTGTTGTGTTTTAAAGTCCGGGGACCAAAGTGGCACTAGACCCAAAGTAATTAATCAAGGAAGAATTGTAAATATAAAATCAATGTTCTAAAAACCAACTCGGAACCCTAGTTTTTGGGTCAACAGTTCGGTCGTTCAATTCCAATGGCTGGTTTGTTTTAATTTAAAAAATAAAATATGGTAAAAAAAAAAATCATTGTTCGCGTCAATATTTTAACCACATCATCAATGGGTCATTGACCAAGTCAATGGTATTTGGCCAAGGAACAAGTTAAGGGTGAAATAGAATTGGTTTTTTGGATTGAACGATCCAATCATCCAGATTCAATGATGGTTTGAAAACCATGTATAAAACACAATGCACGCTCCAAGAAAAAGTGGAGTCCATCCTCACAAAGTTCTCCTCACACCAACCTCACAGCATGTACCAACCACACATTAGGAACATCTCCCATACTTGTATGTTATTATTTATGGTGATATTTCCAATACACAATGGGATGTGGCTGTGGGGTCAATGTGAGGAGTGCTCTATGAGGAGCATATCCCAATTCGAAAATGAGTGGTCCCACAAATCCCCAAGAATCAATGACAATTGGTGATTCCTTGAGAATTGAGAGCTCCATTTAATTTTGTGGATGCTAAGGTTAGTTTGGTTTACAGTTGGAATCATAATTAGAATTAGAATGGTCTATTTTCTCAGAGATTTGATTGAGATGGGAATCATAATTGGTTGGAATAGGATTTTGATTCTCAAGGGCTGGGAGGAAATGATGATTCCTTCAATAGGGGAATGACATTCCATCAAGAATGGGAATTGGATTGATTCCACCTAATCAAATTATTGGAATCGAAATGGGTGATTCTAATTCTGATTCCAAACTCCTATTCCACGAAGAAAATAAGCTCAATGTTCTTAAAGGCCCATTATTTTAAGGGATAAGTAGACTGCACTCCATCTCAGAATTCTGAGCTCCACTGTAGATCTATAACAATTCAAAATTTGAAAAACCTCTACCTAAACACTAATACTCGCCTGTGTATTAGCGTCAATTCCGAGCTGGCACCTATCCCAGCTATATGGTGGAACTAAGATTTGTGGGGGTGAACTGAACAGTAAAAATCCCTTATTTTAAACACATAATGACTTGGTACAATCATAGTAGGTATGGCAACTTTCTCGGGTCTTCGGCCTCCCCAACCCCATTGGGTCAGGGATGGAGATTGATAGTGATACCTTGTTGAGGATGAGGACAAGACGGGGATAGGAAGTGAATTCCCCGTCCCGCCTCGACCCCAATTATATATATTAAATTAAATATATGCATATATAATATTATTTACATTATTTATGATATTTATATATATATATATATATATATTTAAAATATTTTCTTTTAAAAAAAATTGTTATTTTAAGTAAACCTATTCTCTAAAAAAGTTGTAATTTAAAAATTTTGGAGACTTGGGTCTCTGAAGAAGAACCCGTTTCCATTGAGGATATAACAATCTGACAATTCTTCTCAAAGGTATGGTGGTGGAAATTAAAATTGATAGAGGGAGCTCAAAACCGCATCACTTCTAGGACTACCCACTACTCACCAACTGAGCCACCACTTGATCAGTTGCAATTCATATAGGCTCAATTTAGAAAGAATACAAATACAAATACATACAAAATACATAGTTTTGCATTCGCTGCAAAAGTGGGTGAATGTATTTCTCACCAACCGGGGATCGAATCTATTTAGATATTTTTTTTTTCGCTTCAAAATCTATTTAGATATTAAAAACATGCGCATAATACGCCAGAAAGAAAAAAATGAAGTAAAGTAGAGGTGGAGGTGCTGTCGCGCGGATTCACCAAACAAAATCCAAATAATTCATCTGATTATTGAATTTTGAAAAAAAAAATCGATATGGGCATTTCTATTTTTTTTTTTTTTATAAAACAGAAGTTTTATAAAGAATTTTCCCCAAATAGAAGTTTGTGCCCACCAGCCCAAGTCCTTATTTTCAAAATAGATATGTCTTTTTCTATCTATTGTTATCCACTTTTATTTTTATTTTATTTTGTATGTTTTCACAAATCAAAACATATTTTCCTTGATATTTTCATTTTTCAACTTTATTTAATTTCATTAATCATTTATCCATTAAAATAGTTTTGGAGAAGATGGTTCTAGTAGGCCAAATCTCAGTCGTAATAATAGTGAAAAAGAATACAGAGAGTTTTTTTTCATAACTAATAAACAATATTGAAACAACACAAAATAACAATTTTACTAGAAACAAGCAAAATTAGTGCGAAGAGCTTTCTGGTACTATTCTTAGTTGGCATAGGGATTTAAGGCTGTGTTTGGTTTAAAGGAGAAAGTAGGGAAAGGAAGGGAACGGTAGGGATTTTCCCTACTTTTTCCTTCAAACCAACACCTAAAAATTTTTCATTTTCTATTGATTTTTTTCTTGATCCTAATAAGTAATAACACCCACAATGTTATAATGAATGTATATTTCTCATGTTTAATACCTAATACTCTCTCTAAAAGTCAAATACCCCTTTCATTGGTTTTCCAAGCGATGTGGAAATAAGTACCCCCTTATACAAAAAAGCACATGTGTTTATATAGTTTTGTGGAGTTTGGGTCACCTGTCATTAAAATTCCAACACCCTCCCAACATCATCTGGCACCACACATCTCATACATGGTGGGTTCCATTCTCAAAGTGAGATATACAATACCCGACCATGTTGGTAGGTTGTTGGAATAACGTTTTTTGTTGGCAGGAGATCCCAATAACTCAGTTTTGTGAGCATAGAAGCTTCCCATCAGGGAGTAGGTATTGGCTTAATATCTTTATCTATATGATATAGAGGAAAGAGGAAGGCCAAGAATCCTCTCACCTCAATGTTTATATTGACATCCTCTTTATTTTATTTCTTAGACATGTGGTTATTTATTTGAATATTAAATTATTAATATTTTTCCCTCATAAAAGTTGCCATTAGTTTTTTAATAAAATCATTCTTAGAATATTCTCTCTCTCTCTCTTGTTAAATCCTTCATTTCCTCTAAAATCTCCTAGATGCCCTTATGACCTTCTCTAATAAAGCAAAGATATAAATTAGATGTATTGGATTGAGTTTTAAAGACCAACCAAACATAGACCTTGCCCTAAATTCAAATTTGATGCCAAAAGTCAAAAGCCAAATTTGCCAACTCAACCTAACCAAATTTCTACTCAACGCCAACCATTAATTGCAAGGGTTTGCTAGCCACTAGTAATAGATAGAAGGCTTAATCTTGGGAAAAGCAGTATGTGTCGAAGAAGGGTGCATCAAATAAGCAATGAAGCACACTATATGATTAAAAATTGAGAGAGATATACAAATTTAAATATAAAACAAATAAATCAATTTTAAATTTTATTAAACTTTGGCCATTAGTGAAAATGCAACAATTTTAAGATCCCAGAGTGTTCAACAGATCCTATGGCTCTTGAGAAGATATCATTTTAGAATTTACATATACTGGTCAGATTTGAATTTCTTGGATGATCAATCAAGCTAGGTCAATTTGATCCATTTTCCATTTCCCTTTGGTTGTGTGTAGTGGGATAGGTCTTCTCTTTTTTTTTTTTCCAAGGTTTTTAATTATCTTTTTCTTTCTGAACATGAGCAGGGTGTACTAGTGGAAATGCAACTATGCAAGGTCTATGCACGTGTGTGTAAGGCCCTATCTGGTTCGTAGGAATAGGGGTTTGGAATCAGAATCGGAATAGACTATTCCGATTCCAACTATTTTGTTTAGTGGAATCAGAATTCCATTCCCATTCCTTCTGTAATGACATTTCCACATTTGACGGAATGGCCATTCCGGGCCTGCCCCTCCCTTGGGAATGAAATCTTATTCCAGTTGATTCTAATTCTCATTCTCATTCCTGTCTGAACCAAACAGACTATGGAAATAGACCACTCCGATTCTAACTCTGATTCCAATTTTAATTCCAATTGCGAACCAAACAGACCCTAAATGATTCAAGCTTTGCTAAGTTTGGCTTGCATTCAAAACTAATTGTGTGCATTCTCTTTTAACTAAACCCCAGTCTCCATTCAGTTTAGTTTATATCAAGATTTGGATATTATCTTTCGTTTTCTCATGGACCTCATAAAATGAATTTGAATCTTTCTTGATCCCTAAGGCTCAGAAGTGTATCAAAACAACAATACCCTTTATGTGTGAAGGCATAACCAAGAAATATACACTTCTTAGCCTTGGGGTCAAACTTGTGTCTTTTGAAACTGGGAATGTGGACATAACAAGTGAAACCAAAGGCCCGTAGAGGAATAGAGAAAATCCCAACATCAGGAAAGAAGACTCTAAAAGTAGATTTTAACCACAAGACTCGAGAAGGTATGCAATTAATAAGGTAGGTAGTTGTTAAAACTACATCACCCCAAAACTTCACAAGAACATGGGTAGCAAAAAGAATGCTCTTTGCAACTTCCATAATGTGTGTTTTTTCTCTTAGCTATTCTGTTTTGTGGAGTACGAGCACAAGAGATTTGATGAACAATCCCAAACTTCTCAAGATATGTGGTAAGGTCCTTCTCAAAATATTCCTTAGCATTGTCTGATCGGAATATTTTGATACAGGTATTAAACTGAGTGAGTATGTGTTCATGGAACTGTTACACAAGTTTAAGGACTTCAGCATGAGAGCGCATAAGGTAAATCCAAATATATCATGAAAAATCATCAATAAACAAGATGAAATATCTATAACCACCCATACATGGTAAATGGTATGGCCCCCACACATCAAAGTGAATAATATTAAAAGGAATAGTTGATATTTATTACTTGAAGGATAAATGTTCTTACAATGCTTTGAGAACTCACAAGACTTACAATGAAGACTCGATAGAATAATTCCTTTAAATAACTCTAGAAACAACCGACTCAATGAAGAAAAAGGCAAATGACCCAAACAACTATAACATAACATAATACAACTAGTGGATTCTGAAACAAATGAAGTTCTCTCAGGTTGTACTTGGCTCTGCTTAGGCATGTCTAATAGATAGATCTCATTCGGCTCATGGCCACTCCCAATCACCTTTTGAGATTCTATGTCTTGAAAAACACAATATGAAGGAAAAAAAATGTTACACTACAATTCAGAGGTTTAGTTAGATTACTAACTGAAAGCAAACTGGTATTAAGTTTAGATACATGAAGAACAAATGATAAGGTCAGGGCATTAGAGGTCTTAATGTCTCCCTTTCCCGTGATAGGGGCAAGAGAGCCATTAGTAAGGGATATCTTATTCCGACCATAAATGAGTTGGTAAGAGGTGATTAACTGTAAAACATTGGTCATATGGTCAGAAACACCATAATCAATTATCCAAGGGATTTTATGAGTACCTAAGACAGAAGCATGGTGTGTAGTTGCAAGAGATCCATCAGCAAGGGAGATCTTATCCCGGCCAGAAAGGAGTTGGTAAGAGGTGATTAATTGTGAAGCACTAGTCATATAGTCAGAAGCATTGAAATCAATTATCCAATGGATTTTAAGAGTACTTGAGACAGAAGCATGATGTGTAGTTACACGAATACCTAAGTGAGCATATGCAAAGGAAGGAATAGTCTCTGAAGAAGTTGTAGCAGTGGACTCCAAATGGCTGATAATTACGCCATACTTCTCATATTCAGCCCTAGCGACTGCAAGTTGTTCTCCCACAGACTTCTCTTCACCATGTCCTTGTTCACCTTCTGAAGCTATGGCTACATTTGCATTTTCACCCTTTATAATTTCAAACCATTTTCCACCATTTTCTTTCTTGAGTTTGGCATGAATGAGCTCTGGATGAACTTCTAACATGTGTGTTTAGGATTCTTGTAGTATTCACATATAACATCTTTCTTCACAATGTTAACCTTTAGCTTCATCCCAGCATTGGCATAGTGATCAACTTGTGGCCCAACAGACTGAACATGTCTTTTACTACACACATGTATATTAATGGATTGAGACCAGGCTAAATAACTAGTCGCATCTAACTTCACAGTAGTCACAGCCCCAAAAAGATTATCTACTGACCCCTATATTCAAACCTAGAATTTGTGGAATATTTGGTCTCTCCTCCAGTTTGATCCATTGAGTAAATGGATGCAAACGAAAAATCAGATTAGGGTTTTACTAGGCTAGATTTACTATTCTAAGCAAATAATAGCCCTTCAACCCCCCAAAATTAAGGCTTTATAGGACCTAATATGATAAGAAGAAAGAGACAAACTTCAACTGCCCCTTCCAGAGGTTCCAAAACTCAATTCAACCAAAGCTGCCCTTAATAAAAATCAAAAGGCTTACCTCTAATCCCCAAATGCCTGGTTTAAACAGTCTCTACAACCTGTAGCAAGATTTCTCCGATTATTGAGGGTTTTTGGGAAAAAATCTCCAAGAACCTGCCTTGGGCTTCAACTAAGGATGAAAACCTCAAAAAACTCTCTAAAAACCCTCCTAACTGAGCTGTATAAGTTGATGATTTATCAACCAATCACTTTTCCATACACACAGTGTATGGGCAAAAAAAAGAGAAAAAATCGAAAGGGAGAACCCGCTCTAATACCAAGTTGAAAATTACACCTACAGTAATTTAGATAATGAAAGAAAAGAAGAAAGAGAGAAAGAGAAAGAAGAAAAAAGAATTTTCAGCAATAGGTTGTGGAAGAAGAAGAGAAAGGAAGAAAGAAAAGAAGAGTTCGAACATCTCTCTCTAGCCCCCCTTCATCACTTTTATTAACTAACTTAATTCTAAGATTAAGTACAATTACTTGGATGTCCTTAATGGGATGGCCAACACTAAGAAATAATTAAAGAAAACAAAAGAAGGCTTGTAACTAACAAGCATAACTTTAAACACTACTTAAAAGAAATAAAGAACACTAAGGCCCATTCGAACCATTCTCACTATAGCTCTATTTGTTTGTGGTGAAAATCTAAACTCGATACAAATTCTACATCTGTTTGTTTGTAGCTTTTCTTATCTAATACAAATTTTGTACTGTATCTTGTTTGCACAAATAACCTCCTATCTATATTCTCTTTTATATAAAGTGGCTCAACACCACTTATTTTACTTCTCACAAACATGTCTAGACCAAAATTTACACTCTGGATATTTGCACTCTCATATATTTACACAAGTGCAAATGAAATTCGCATGTCAAATAAAATATGCCTTCAAGGACTTTCCATCAACTTTACTTTGTATTTTCTTTCTATTTTCTATTGCCACAAAGAAAAAACATAATCCTTTATATGAATTTTCTTTTCTTTTCTTTTCTAAGAACATGAAAAGCTTGGAGCCCAAATAACCCTACATGTTCCTCTTCCTGTCCTGCATTTGATTAGATAAGTTTGAACCTTGAAACCAATCCACATGGCCAAAGTAAGGCTCCCTTTTTGAGCAAGTTTAATACTAACGAGGGGTGTCCATGCTGAACACAGGTGAGTAATACGAAATAATTGGGAGAGCAAAAAATGAAAAAATGAATAATATATATGTAATTAAAAAAAGGGGTTTCTAGCCGATAAGGGCAACTTTTTTCCCCTAATATCAATAAAAATAGCATTTTTTATATAATAACTAGAATAAGATAGCTTTTTTGAAAAAGTATCAAATAAGGGCGTTGGGTGTTGTTGCTCGTCTGCCTCTTTCTTTGTATTCATGCAAATGGAACTTTCACCATAAATCCAAAGAGCTTTGCCAAATGAACTTGTGAGAAACTCATGATCAAACTATAAACCCTAAAATCCAATGGTTTGATTTGAGGAAAAAAAGAAAAGAATATTTTTTAACACAAAAGAAATGTTTGCCTTATGCCTATATACAAACGCTCGATCAGTTGTTAATCGTTTAGCATTTGTATATATTGTTCGTCGTTGAAGCAAATATTTTCCAATGAAACCCGGTGAATGGAGAGATATCAAACGTATACCCTAGTTAAATGTAAACACATACACAATGATTAAGAGGCCTAAGTATCACTTCTATGTAAAAGCAAATTAATTAACCCAAAGTGGGTGGGAAAAAAGTGGTATTGGAAATAATCACTTAAGTGTTGTCATTTAGATGTTTATATTTATTCTACCTTCATATTAGGTCTTGTAGACAATAAACCTCCAAAAAGCCTAGGCAATCACAATACATTTGGGTGTTGTCCCAAACAACTGTAGACTTACTAATGAACTTCATAATGAGGTTATGAGATTTCAAGATTATTATAATTTCATAAACAAAATCACATCCAATGCAACAATTTTTTTTCCAGTAAAAATTGATTCTAGAGAGTTAATTATTTTTTTTTTATAACAGGTTGGGAGAATATTATTAAAGATGAAACCTAGAAGAGGGGTTGCTTCTCAACTAAGGTGGCATTTGATAAATCCAAAATCTGAAAAGTTAAAAAGATATTAAAAGTGTTTAAAATTTGAAAAGAGGCATAAATGATTTTCTACTTTTTGGAGGATCTGAATAGATAAGGTTGTTTGTGTTGGATCAACCCTTCATATCTAAAATTCATTGGTTTTACTATTTTACCCATAAAACAAACTATTTGGTAATTTTGAGTTCAATTTGCATTATTGCATAAAAAACAATTTATTAAATTCAAAATATTAAAAAAATATGAATAAATTATAAAAAATAAAAAATAATTTTGCATTATTGCATAAAAATAATTTATTAAAATAAGAATAAAATTGAAAAATACATATAAATTTATAATTTAAAAATAAATTATTAAGATATTTAATAATAGCAAATTATTAATAAGTTATTTATTAAAGTAAGAATAAAATATTTAATAAGTAGCAAATTAATATCTTAAAAACTATTAAAATATTTAATAATTAATAATGAATTTTACATCACTTGTAACATGTTCTATTTTACATTAGTTGCAAATACAAAGAATGGGTCAAAGACGACGATAGTGGTCAGGAGTGGAGAAGAGAGAGAGAGAGAGAGAGAAGGTCAAGAGTTGGTCGAGACATCAAATGCCTAAGAGTTGCATCACCGTGTCTAAAGACAAGATCGTCGCTGCTGAGAGTTGTAGTGGCGGTGGCGGGAAGATAGGTTAATGAAAAAGCTCACTGTCGAAGGAGGAAGAAGAGGCAGAGGAAGCTTGCCTCCAGATGAGGAAGCTTGCCGCTGAAGAAGAGAAAATAGATTACCACTGCTAAGAGTTGTAGTGGCGATCGAAAACAAAAAAAAAAAAATAGAGAAGGTGGAAGCCACAAAACCAGAGAGGAGGGGGAAGAAGAAGAAGAAGAAGAAGAGTGCCTGCCGGAGGAGGAAGCTCGCCGCCGCTGGGTTGCCATTGCGTCAAGTGGAGAAGTTGAATGGTGCTCGAGAAACACATATGTTTCGTTTTAAGGGTATTTTGGACTTTTGGCCAGGTCTGGAACGCATCTGGTCGTGTTCAGAGCTTGGCCTATGTCTTATTAGTTCAGATATGAAAATTCATTTCAGATCTAAATTCAGATGCACTTCCAAACAGCTCTAAGGTTTGAAAAGCAACGTTTTCAAACTTCAGAGGTCTGAAAAGTGTTATCAAACGCCACCTAAATGTATTAAAATTGTAACAAAATACCAAGGATGCCATCATCATTACAACTAAGATTGAACTGAACATAAAGTCACAAGTTCCATAAAAAAATAAAAATAAAAATAAAAAAAATAATTAGAGCCCCTATAGTATTCATATTAACGATAGAGTAAAAGCTTTAATTCTTGGCTGGCCAAGTAATGGAGGGGACTTTTCCTAAATTCAAAGAATAGAAAACCCATACCTAGGTTACTTCAGAATATTAAAAAGGACAACATCCACAAGAAAATTTGATATAAATATATACAACAAAGAAAAATAATTAAATTTGGTATCTAATATTACCACTATCAAATTAGAGACCAATAAGCTTGAAACCAATGAAGTCCATCCACCTTGGAAAAGTTATCGAGTTATAAATGAATCCATGAAATTGTGATATTAAAGTTGCTAAAAAAGGAAACAACAAAGCAAAAATATTACTAATCCATTGTTCCAAGTACCATTGAAATATTGCTTTTATGTACTCTTGGGTTCCAATCAATTACAAACATTGAACATTAAATGATGTTAATCAAAGGCAAGAAAATAAAGAATCCCTTTTCCAAGGGAAGAAATGCATAGGAAAATAAATATAATTAAACTAAGAAAGTAAACACAAATATTTTGCTTCAAACAACTTAGTGAAAATTCCTATTTTTTAGCAAGTTGTATTTACCAAACAATCAATCGAGTTTAGTATATCTATTGTTCATGAATTAACTAAGAGGCCCCATAAAATTCAAATTGTCGTTTGTGACTATATTGTGAAGTTTGAAATAAATGAAGTTTTTGAATGACACTTTTGTCTCATTTTCTTTTTTCACAAAAAAAGAGGGAGGGAGAGAATCGGTGGCACGTTTGCCTCATACAATTGAAATGGAATCTTCTTGTAGCTACAGGAAGATTCCATTTAGCGAAAGGATATATAGAGAGAGAGAGAGTATTATTATAACATTGATAGATTTCAACAACCAAAATTATTTGTAGAAAATACTAATAAAAGGTGTACAGAGTAGAGCTGATGAGGATGCATGATTGAGTAGATGGTCAGTCAAGACTCCAGAGGACCCATTACTTGGTGAAGAGCTTCTGCTGGCCAGATGAATGCAGAAATATGATAGGTGGTATCTAAGCAAAGCTGGGCCATTCAAGCTATATATAGCTCGTTTAACCAAACAAACAAGCTGATGATCAGTTACGTTTCAGGCTCAGGTTGAGCTTACAGGAGCTGATGATTTGATTAACAAGACTATATAATTAAGCTTGTAGCTAGTTTAGTAGTTAGGGTCATTCATATCTTCATTGACCACCAAGCAGAACAGAAGCAGAGAGAACTTCAAATCTGTGATAATTGCTCTTTTATCTTTTTATACATGTCGTCACGTTGAACATGCAGAATGCACACTATATATATATATATATATACATATATATATTCCTTGGCAAATTAAAGCAAATCTCAATGAAATGCTACCTCACGGCTCACACTCACACTCACATCACAGTCGTCCGGTTCTGGGCTACAAAACAAAAGCGAGAGGGTAGGTTGACTTACGCAGCTCTTAGACCTCTCTGCAACTGCAAGCCAGCCACACATCCCATTCCCATCTATCCATGTACATAATATCACATCAGGTGGCACAGAGTAAAAATGTTGCTTCATGCATTTTGGGCATGATGATCTTCATCCTCAACCTCCCTCAATTATGACTGGATAAATTTAATTTGCAGAGAAATCCCTGTAACGCACAACGCAGAAGAAGAACTCCGAATAAAAACAAGGAAAACAATGAAACAAAGTGGAGAGGAATCACTTATTAGTTGTTACTTGCTGAATACCCAAGTTGAACAGCAATGGCTTCGTTTAGGAAGAGTTTCAGTGCTAATTAAATTCAAAAGTTTCCTTAATCGCCTAAAATTGAATGATCAGGAAAAGGGTATAAAGAGGAACAAATTAATTGTATTATCATTGACAAAACAAATTAGAGTGTTTTCTAAAAATGGGGTTCAATTAATGGTTTGACTTATTGCACCTCAAGTCTCAACCAGAGTGCACTTGGCGTGTTTTAATCATCGATCCCATGAACCGGATCAACAGCCATGTCTAATTGTCTGTGGATGCCAACTTATTATTGTCAATGGAGGAATGAATCTTGATGCCCTGTATGACGTGAGCCATGTGTTGTGGAGAGACTTAATTTAAGATAGCTTAAATTAACAATCAGGATAAGCTGATCATTTCAACAAACTGCTACATCTGTCACCTTGTGAACCAGAACATGGCATTTAAAGAACCAGTTGACCCCTCTCTCTCTCTCTCTCTCTCTCTCTCTCTCTCTCTCTCTCTCTCGCTAAGGTATCAATTAAGTCAAAGTTTCAAAGTTCAAACGATCGAGAGTGGAAAATTAAATTGGGCAGTGATGCGTTGGCATTCTATATCAAAAACCAATTATCATTGGATTGGTTGTCGACTACATGTTCGGTGAAACATCCAAGTCAACCTATCTAAGTTCATTGAGAATGAGAAGTTCGGTGGTTTTGGTTGCGTGGGAACGCGTATGAATTGAATCTGAGAAAATAAAGAAGAGTAGAAATTGAGGTGGCGATAATTGTTGAACCTGACCCAGCAAACCTCCCCCCCCCCCCTCTTGTCTTTTAGTCTTAAGTTAACCTCCAATCACTTGAGTACGTCTTGACAACCTAGATTTGGGCTGTCAATTCTCCACTCAAACACAATTTGATTCCAAGAATCTACCAAGAACCCAACTTGTATCTTTTCATCGTAGACCAGTGTTGAATCGAACATGTATGTAGTTGTAGTCTGATTTGACCATGGAAAGAAATGAGCTAGCACATACCTTTACAGAGAAGAAAATACCATTAAATAATTCCTGTATTTTGGAAGTTTATATTGTTTGTTTAAATAACATTATTATAGGAAAAGTGACATTCATCGTTACAATAATTCTTCACTTTGTGTAGAATCTGAATTGCCCGATGCAAGAACTTCAATGTATTTTATAGAGTGATCTTGATCTATGCAATACATTAATTAATACAATACAACTGTGGCTGTAGGATTCATTTGCTCCTTCTTCCATTAATGGGCGTTTGACCAGCTTCCATCCCAACCTAAGCGAAGAGGATCGAGAAATAAATTTGGAGTAGGGATCAGCGACAACATTGAAATGCATATACAGGCTACGCATACAGTGGTCGCTCCGATGAGGATGCATGAACCGACTCTATATATGTTTGAACCGTGTGGATCTATAATATGATGACATGCATTCTGAGGTGATATGAGAGAGTTGACATATGTGGTTGCTGGTGGTTGAGATGGACCTCCCCATTCCCCAATCAATAAAGTCAGAAAATTATGCATCCCATTGTGAGGTCGAAGGTTAATATGATAAGGGAGAATTACTTCAGAATATATAGCAAGTAATGAGTTATCAGTTTCAGCAGTAGCCACACTTGTTCTTCACTGTTAACTTTAAGAAAAGAGGACGTGATGTTTCATAAGTTTCATTTATATGTAGACAAAGATGGATTCTTTTCTAGGTTACACAGAAAACAAAGAATATGGATTCTTTTCGGATACGCCTATGCATTCTATGTAGAAGGTTTACACATAAGAGTTAAAGATCATTTTTTTCAAAGACCTTATACTGAAACTTAATTAATTATAATGGGGTTGACAAGAATGAACACTATACCACTTAGTCAAAGTGGCTCTGATACTATCTCAAAGAACCATTCAACCTAAAAGCTTAAGCTATTAAGTGATGTCTTTGAATAGGTTTTATTCTCTAACAACTTTTAACTCAAAAACTTAAGTTATCAAGTGGTCAATCAATCCTAACTCCTAAGTTGCTCCTTTGCATCTCTTATTTCTTTCCCACCTAAGATTCACGTATTCACATATCCCAACTCTCTCTCTCTCTCTCTCTAATATATATATGTCCATGATATTACATATATGCATAATCTATGTTAAGGAGTCCTGAGAAAACCTACCCATTTCAATCATTTTAATCTTTTTTCCTTAACCCTAGAAATAGGAATTTTGAAGATAGTATGTGAATCTTCCTAATTCACATACGTTCACAAAATGTCACTCTTAGGCAACTGGTTCTTCTATTATATAATATTAATGTAATTAATTAGTCAAATACATAGGAGATGCGTCTTATTTCTAAAATATGTTGCTCTTATTCTCTTTTATCCAATAAAGCACTATTGAGCGTTACGTTAGTAGCTCATAATTTGTGTGAAGATGGAACGAAAACAAAAATGTTTTATTCATCACGTAGGACAACTACCACCACCATCAGCCTGGATGCCACCACAAAAAGAAAGAGAATATCAAAGTTATAATTATACACAAGAAAACAACATAACAAAGAGAAGCCATCCGAACTTTCTGGCATTAAACAAGTTCTTATAAGGGAAATGTTTGCAGAATATTTGTTCATCTTCTATGATTAGGGTCTCCACAATGCAAAGAGCGTCTATAATCTTTCTTCCCTTGTTGCAACTTTTCCAACTTGTGAAAGCCTTTTGAATTTGGAAGGACTCGACACTTCAATCTTGTGTCTGGCATTCTAGATTCCTCTCTCTCTCTCCTTCAATTCATTAAAGAAGTTTAAACCCAACCCGCCTCCAACCAATGCTAATGTCCTCCAGTTAAGACAACGTGCAATTCAGGCGAAGCTAGGGGAGGTTAATCTCTACAGACAACACAACAGGGCATGCAAAAACCCTAATTTTCTCTTTTTGTTTATTGTGAAGGCCACTGTCATGAAGTCATGATGGAGCTTCTTTGAATGGTTGCACTCGAATGATTTTGTCTGTAAAGCAATGCCCTACTTTATTTTCACTCTAAGAAGGTAGTGAATGATTGATGGATTTGAGGGTCAAGACAAAACCCACCCATATTATGTCAATAAAGGTTGCTCTATCAATGTCACACTCTCAACCATTGACTAAAGTGGTTGGCCCCTTTTGTGATGATGACTTAGAACATTTGATGGGATACCGCATTGCTTAATCTGCGGATTCAAATTTACCACGTGGCATGATAGGAAGTTTCTGTCACAATTTCACCGGCTCCCCTAAGTTCTCAGAAAACTTTATTGACCTCTCCTATGTTGAAAATTGAAAAAACAAAGTGTTTTTTTTTCTTATTTTGAAAAACAAAATGTTTAAGATTAGATATACTTGTACCAAATTAATATAAATTGAAATATTAAAAAAAAAATCTTCACAATTAAGTTGATGGCTTGATGCTATATATTATCGATAAAAATTTAATATTACTAAACAAAATATTTACTTATTGTAATAGAAGTGATGAAGTTCAAAAAAGTGATCCGATCCTATCAAGAAGAAATAAAATAATTTATATTGAAATTTTGACCAAAAAAAAACTTTAATTAAATTCTTAACTGCTAATGATATTAAATAGTTATAATACTAACACTGCATCGTACATTCATTTCTTCTCACATGGTTTTCAAAACCGACCCGGTGACCGAACCGGTCAGGGGTCCGGTTACCGGGCTGACGGTCCGATCGTTTAAACTGAATGTTTGGTCCGTTTTGATAAAAAAATAAAAAATGGTCAAAACCATTCAAACGGTTTGAACAGTTAACCGTCCAGTTCAGCGGTTCGCTGACCAAAATCAACAGTTTGGGGGGGAAGTCTAGTTTTTGGGAAAAACGGACCAGTTCCTGGTTTTTCCGGTCCGACCATCCAGTCCGGTCCGGTTTTGAAAACCATGCCTTCTCATGAATATGAGAAGTGAATATATCACTCTTTACAGCTAGTTCATAGGATCTATTTATATTATATTATAAAGGAATTAGGTTTCACGTATGTCGACTCACAATGGGATATATCTTCAATAATTATTTAATGTATTTTTAGCAATTATTTAATTTTTTGTGATAAATATATTTTTAATAATTATGTATAAATCTATTTTTGTTCCTGTTATTTAACAGAAAATTTTTAATAATTATTGGAGATTAAAATATTATTATTATTTAACTTTTAAATTTAATTTATTATACTTATTGGATTTATTATATTTTTGTTACAATTTATTGATTAATATTTGTTAGAAATTGAACTATATATTATTGGATACTACACTATTCATTAACTAATTTAATATATTTTTAGTATTTATTGTATTTTCATGATTACTGTATTCATTGTATATTTATTAGTCATTTGTTGTATTTTCATTATAAATTTATTTTCAATAGTTGTTTATTTTTGCTATAAATTCTCAATAATTATTGGAGGTTAAACTATTGCAAATTATTAGAGACTAGACTATTAATTTAGCTAAAAGTAGGAGTGTTCAGGGGTCATTTCGGATCGATTGAAAGCTGTTTGGCCAACTAAACCAACTTGGTTGGGTTAGGGAGTTGGTCACCAGAAACTAAATGTTCATGGGTCAGGT
Organism: Nelumbo lutea; assembly: GCF_056320005.1. Lineage (NCBI taxonomy): Eukaryota > Viridiplantae > Streptophyta > Magnoliopsida > Proteales > Nelumbonaceae > Nelumbo > Nelumbo lutea. Next base: position 76,325,095 of record NC_142687.1, read on the forward strand.
GGCCCAACGGGTTGGTCTTGCTTAACCCATTCTAAATTATCTATAATTCTTATTTATCTCCTAAATCATATCTAATTTAGTAAAGTTTCTCTCATAAATTATCCGTAATTCATATTTATCCTCTTCCCTACATTTCATCTATATGTATCAAAAGAAAGTTAATTAAAACAATTAAGAATTATTTAAATATAATAATAAAATTATGTAATAACTTTAAAATATTTATAAAAAACACAAAAAAAAATATCATAGATTTAATAATATTCATATTATTAATAATTTTATACTTTTATGAAATTCATAACAAAATTGTGCACTAACAATACAAATTATAATTTTAAGATTTATTCAATTTAAATATTATTCAAATAATAATAATTAAACATTAAAAAATATTATTTAAAATTTTCAATAACTAAATATTATAAATAACAAAATATTAAAAATATTATATAGAAAACATTTAATATTATGTAATAGATTTAAAATAAATAAAATCTCAATAATGAAAATTTTCAAATAACGAAATTATGTAATACATTTTGAATAAAAAATTTAAATATTTAAAATAACTAAACTTTAAATAGTTAAAATAACTAAATAACAAAATTTGAAATAAATAAATTTTAAATAGTTAAAATAAAAAAAATTATGTAGTAAACTTTAAAATTTTATTAAAAGTAGAAAATCATTACAATAGATTTCATAATAGTTGAATTAATAATAATTTTATATTTAACAAAATCAATAAAAAATTATGTAATAATAGTATAAGTTATAATTTTATGGATTATTAAATTCAATAAGCAAGTAATATTGAAATAACTAAATAGTGATATTATTTAAATAGATGAATAATATTATAAATAACTAATTTTAAATATTTTAAATATTAAAAAATAATAACTAAGTCATATTTTAAATATTATGTAAAAATAAATAAAATAGATTAAATAAAGAAATTATGTAATAACCTTAAAAATTTTATCAAAAACACAAAAATAATTATAACAAGTTTAATAATAATTGATAATAAGAATATAAAATATAAGTAATTTAAAATTTTTCAAATATTAATGAAATAATGAAAAATAAATTAAATAATTTAGAGGTATTAAAAAATAGAATAATAATTGCAATTATTAATGTATGTATGTATGTATTGAAGGAAGGGGAAATCCATCATATAGATGGCCGAACCATGTTGGATGGTAGGGCGAAATTTCAAAAAAATTCTCTTAGCCTTCCAAGAATTGTATTCCCAGTTTTAGAAAAAAACTGCATTTTTCAATGATCATTCTTGCACCGAACCGGACTAGATCTGAAACCAAAAGAAAGGGAGAAGAATACCTAATACGGATTCCACACGAGTAGCTCCTAAATGGCTGTCCATGCCCAAAGAGGGTACCAAAACCAGCTTCCACTGAAAATAGCACAACTTAGGGTGAAGCCGATTCAGCAACGCGGTCCTTTAGCAAGAATTGCAATCCAACAGCTTGGATCAAGAAAGGGAGATGAGAATGAAATTAATATGATTTTTCTTGCAAAAACAAAAGTAGGAACTAATCTCTATCAGTCCAAGAACTAGAGAACAAACTGGGTTTAGAAGAAAAGAGCAGAGGAAGAAAACTAAGAGGAGAAAAGTTGATCTCTGGAGTAGTTCACCATCTTCTATTTATAAGCCTTAAAGATCAGCTTTTCCTAATCCAATTAGGAGCTTCCTATTCCAAATCTTTATTTGGATTTGGACTCTTTAAGTAGATAAGAGTTATCCTCTTGTCCCATTGCTAACTAAAGCCCATATCCATACCTATATTCGCCCAAGTCACATGACTGCTTAAGCTGCCATGTGACTTCTTAACAAATTCAATTAATTATGGACTTTAGGCCCATTAAGCAAGTGGCTCACGTACCATTTTAGTTGCTGGCCAATTTGGCTCTCTTTGTATGGCGTGGGACCCCAACAATGGCCTTACAACCCATATAGGTTCAACCTAGCTTCTATGACAAAGCCTAGCCGATTTCACTACTGAGCACAGTGAACCCTTGAGTCCATCAGTATGGGCTCTTAATGGGCCCAACATTTACAGTAAATGGTCATTGAGTCCAACCATCCTATGAAGGCCCAAGGACAATGGTCTTAAGTGGGATTAGTCCATTAGGTATAACAACTATAAATGGTCTTACAATTAACATCTCAGCCCTTAATGATCAAACACTGTTCGAAAAGGGAGGACCTCTCCCTCAGTTGCAAGGTGCAGTGTTGCACTCTCTACTCGGATGGATCCTGGGAATTAAAACATTTTGCAAACATTTTTCTTAAAACATATATATGTATATATTTTCATATAAATATATTTTGTAAAACAAATCTCAAGCAAGTTTGAGATCAACTGCTGGTAGTTTTGGTTTCCATCAGAGAGAGTGCAATCCCGATCATTCACTTTGTCTAACAAATGAGCTTATCTTGTCACTATGATCACCCACTCGAGTGAATTCTCAGATTTCCCCAACATACCCAGGTTTTGACCCTCAAAGGATCCCACCGATTGGCATATCAAAGACAGTCCAATCCAACACCCAATGCAGCACCATAATTGAGTCTAGGGATTAGGTATAACTTTCTAATTTTGCCCACCAGTATTTCAAACAAACACACTAAATATACTACTACATGTGCTTCGGGTCTAAACAAACACACTACATGTGAGTCTCATAAGTGTCCAGTATTTCAAACAAACACACACTACATGTGCTTCGGGTCTAAACCTGATAGCTGAGACAAGCTACCCCAATCTAATTGGCAACACATTAGTGTCAGCCTTGGCAGGATAAACTTCCCCAAGTCTAACCAACTGCTGAGAACATTCCAAACTAACACGAGTCTCATAAGTGTCCAGTTTAAGGGTAATTACTGAGAAAAACACCAAATATACCATGTATGAATTATGTACTTTTATTCATTTACAATAAATGAATATATATATATATATATGTATGTATATGTGTATGTATTTATAGGAGACTCCCTTCTCTCTCTCTCATAATGAATTATTTAATTTATTTAAATAATTATCAATATTAACTAACATTATTTTATGATATTTATTTAATTAAATACCATAATTAATAAAAATTATTGTTACAAAAAATACAACTAATATTGTTAAATAATTAAATAAACACCATAATTAATAAAAATAGTATTAATTAATGAATAACTAATTAATTATATCAAAATACCTTTAATTAATTAATAGTATTTTTATAAACATTGTTTACTAATTAAATAAATACCGTAATTAATGACAAAAATATCATAAAGATACCGTAATTAATTAAGATTTATTTTAGGTACTTTTGTTATTTTAGTAAGCTTGGGGGTATTTTAGTCAATTCAGGTTTAAGGAGGCCAAAACAAAATTCTAATCTAAAGGTGGGTATTTTGGGGTAAAAAAGTGAAGGGTGGAGATGGATTTGATAGGGTTAGGCTTTTAGGCATTATGAATCAATTGGTGGGGTCAAATTGGCCTAAATAGGCTCAAATTAGGCAGATCTAGAGGAGAAGTGCTTTGGTTAATTTATTTACTTTGAAACAAAATCTTAGGGTAATGGATGGGAAAATGAGGGAATTTTTTATTGAGATTTGGCAAGGTGGTGTTTTTGAACATTATATTGATTGGTAGGGTCAAATTTTCCCAATTATATTGAAATCAGGCAAATTCAAAAAGGACTTAATTCAATCAATGTGAAGCTTTGAAATTGAATCTTGGTTTAATGAAGGGGCAAATAAAGGTATTTTGGGCTGAATTTTTGTTGGTAGGGTTTTTAGGGTGTCTTGGATTTTATGGAAACATCTTATTGATTTTGGAGGGCCAAAATCATGGAAATTTGGGTCAACGAGAGCATCCAAAATGGAATATTTGTTCAATGATGTTTTTGGTGCGTCTAAGGTTCAATTGTATGGTCTATTTGATTCAGAGGTGAAAGGATCAAAGAGATTTAGGTTGTGGGTGCTTTAGGCTAATAAGAGGGTTCGAAAGGGAATCTTGGTTTGATGAAAGAATAAAAGAGGGAAATCTTGGGTTGAAATTTTTTGGGGTAAATATTTTATGGGGTCCTAGGTCTAATGGCGATGATTAGGGATTTTTAGGTATTCAGAAGGATTGGAATGGTTTAATCTAGTGTTCGGGGTAAATTTGGTTTTTTGCGAAAAATTGAGCAAAAATCAAGTGCTGACAATGAGATTTCTAGAGGTATTGGTCTCTTGGATCATTTGGTGGAGTTTGATTAGTCCATAAATAGTATGACCAAGGGCATTTAAGAAGTGAATATCTTGGCCAATGAAATAATGTGATGAAGGGTTAAATGGGGGATATTTGTGATACAGTGTTTACAAGAATCTAGGGCTCTTTAAAAGCCCATTAACTCTAATTTGCAATTCAATTAAAAAATCTCATGCACCGCACAAGTTCCAACTAGTATATACTAAAGTAGAAACATGCCACGTCATGAACTAAGCTTTCTCCCTTACCGCAACTGAGAACTCTCAACCCCTCTTCATTTTAGCCTTCCTTGCTCCCTCATGAAACCACCTCATCACTCCTTTCTCCCTCTCTCATTTTGACATCTCAACATAACTGGCCAATCCCTCTTTCCTCTATGTTTATCCCTTTGGATATCCCTTACTAAAATTATTCCTAAAATCTCTCTCTACCAAAATCTAATCTAATCTAACCAAGTGACGCCACTATCCCCCACTTTCACCTAAATTATTTATATTCTTATTTATCTCCTAAATTATCTGTAATTCCTATTTATCTTCTAAATTATATATAATTCCTATTTATCCTCCACTACTATATATATATATATATATATATTATGAATTATTCAATTTAAATATTACTCAGATAATAAAATTTAAAATTAAAACAATATTCTTTAAAATTTTCAATAACTAAATATTATAAATAAAAAATTATTAAAAATAGTTAAATATTATATAACAAAATATTTTATATTATGTAATAACTTTAAAATATATAAAATTTAAATAATGAAAATTTTTAAATATTTTACATTTTATTTAAATATTTAAATAATTAACTATTTTCAACAATGAAATATTTAACATAAATAAACATCAAATAGTTAAAATAACAAAATTATGTAATAAACTTAAAAGTTTTATTAAAAGTAGAAAATCATTACAATAGATTTCATAATATTTGAATTACTAATATTTTTATATTTTATAAAATTAATAACAAAATTATGTAATAATAGTATAGCTTATAATTTCATGGATTATGAAATTCAATAAATAAGTAATATTGAAATAACTAAATAATGATATTATTTAAATAGATAAATAATATTGTAAATAACTAATATTACATATTTTACGTATTAAAAATTTTAATAACCAAATCATATTTTAATATTATTTAAAAACAAATAAAATATATTAAATAAATAAAATAATAGATTTAATAATATTTGATAATAAGAATATAAAATATAAATAATTTAAATTTTTTAAATATCATTGAAATATTGGAAAGTAGATTAAATAATTTAGAGGTATTTAAGCTTTTAAATAACAAAAATAGGTAAGAACTTTCAAACAAATGTTTTAATAGATATTAAAAGTATAATAATAATTTCTATATCAATGAATAATTCTATAAAATAACTTTTACAAAATTGATATTTAATAATAATAATTTTAAAATCTTAATCTATATTTATATATACTAAATTTTATATTTATTGTATTCTTAGTAATTGTTGCTAGTCGAAATGGGTCGAGGGCAACACTATCAATTCACTTCTGAGCCAAGGCGTGGCTGAGTAGTCTGAGGCCTAGAGTGGCCGAGGGCTGGTAGGCCAGTCTTGCGAGGATCAAAGAGGAGAGACGTTAGAGGCTCTAGGTTGGTACCCGGGGCGGAGACTTCAACGGTCAAGTTAGTTCAGGTGCGGCACAAGGTGGATGAGGCCTGAGGTGTGAACACTCGGACGAGACCACAAAGGAGACTAAGAGTTCTCAAGTTCTTTTTCTTGATTCTAAATTCCAGTCCTTTACCTTGAGAGGGTTGTCCCTTATTTATACTTAAGGTTGCCTAGAGGTAGGTGGGCTCGAATGGTCCAAATGCGGTCCATACACAGGGGATGTGGTCATATGAGGTCGCCAAGCATGGCCGTGCCATTGGTTCCAAAATCCATGCCGAGTTCTATTCCAGGCACGCCCTGATTGGACCCGCTCTGAGCATCGTCCTTTGACAAACGTAGGCCCGCTATTGGGCAAGGTCAGATGCTCCTACATCAATAATTATTTATTGTATTTTTGTGATAAATATATTTTCAATAATTATGTATAAATATATTTTTGTTTTGTTATTTAATACAAAATTTCAATAATTATTGGTGATTAAACTATTTTTATTTATTAGAGATTAGACTATTAGTTTATCTAAAACTAGGAGTGTTCACGGGTTGGTTCAATTTAGTTATAGGTTGTTTGGCCAACCAAATTGACTAGTCAAGTTGGGGAGTTGTTCACCCGAAACCAACCAACCAACTTGGGTTATATTGGTTTGGGTCAATTTTCGGTTTTATTAGTTGGTTCAAAGGATTTAAACTTAAAAAATTAAATTTAAAAATTATAGTGATATTATTAAAAATTAAATTAAAAAAATTACAATTTACAATTTAAAATATTTTAGACTAAGGAATATGAGAATTTCCCCACTTTGATATTAAAAATTATATATATATATAGTGGACGAGTCAGTTTGGTTTTTGTTGATTTCCAAATGGCCAAATCGACCCAACCTGGATAGGTTGGGAAATTGCTGAACCGAAACCCACCAGAAATACTAGAAAACTAACCAACTCAAGTTGAGTTGGATCGTGTTGGTCGATTTCACCGGTTTGATGAACAACCTACCTGAAATTAATTATTGTTATTTTTGTATTGTAAAAAATATCAAAAGTAGTATGTAAAACATAACTAATTATTAATTATTTAAAAGGTTAAAATATAAAATAATTGTCTATTCTTATGTGCTTTTATTGTTTAGCTTTCACTTAACAAGGCTTGTGCATTGCACAAATCCCTGCTAGGTGCAACTTGAGTGCGTTGGGTCGGGTTGAGGGTCAATCCAATCCTAAGTATCAAACCTCAAGCTCAAGCTTGGTCTAATTCAAGGTTAAGCCTAAGTTTACCACTCCTGCCCACCTTGGTGTGGTAGGTTTTTTGTTTGAATGATGGATTTTGAGGCAAGTTAGGTCTTGCCCCAAAACCTAACTTGCCCATCTTAATGTTAGGTCTTGCCCCAAAACCTAACTTGCCCATCTTAGGTCTTGCCCCAAAACCTCAACCTCAAGCTCAATCTAAGTTTAGTTTAGGCCCAAGTTTTTTTTTTTTTTTGTTTTTTGGCTCTAGCCCATCTTAATGTTAAAAAACTAACCCAATTTGTGCAAAAGCTTTGATTAAATTGGGTACACCCAACTTGCACCCTAGCTCTATTGCTTGAAACTATTTTAACAAAACCTGTGCATCGCACGGGCCCCTACTAGTAGGCAACTATTTTACTTGGCTTAAGTGTCTCATTGTGATGTTTCTAAGGCCCTTATACTTGGTGGCCTTTCTATATGTAAACTAGACAAGTTCATGGGTCGAGTAGCCCAACGGGCTGGCCTAGCCCGGCCCGATTTAAGTCGGGCTTGGATATGATTTCAGGCCCACAGGCCCGACCTTTTTACAGGTCAAGCTTTCTCAAAAAAGCCCATCCTAAACCCGACCCCAACTTGATAATGTATTATATAATAAAAATATATTTTATATAATAAAAAGGCATTTGTATATAATATATTTTCTTTATTTTTCTTCTCTTTTTTCAAGTAATAATGAGATCTTCCATTAGTTTTTTGGTTTTTGAGGTCTTTTAATACAAATAAAATAGTTTTTAATTGAATTAAAAGGGAAATTTTCTTTTTTCCAAATGTCTAACTAAGCTCAGGCTAAGGCCCAGAATTCGGGCTTTATATGAGGGACAAGCTCAGTCTCAAGACCTAGGCCCGATGGTCGGGCCTGAGCATATTCTATTAATGTAGAGGCAAAGCCCAGCCCAAACCTGGCTCGGGCAGTGAACAAGTCTAATATAAACAGAGCTCGGATCTCATGCACTCGATTTGGTGTGTGTCGTGGTGCACTACAAATCAAATTGAAACATGTTATAGTTTGCACAGGCACTCTAATCACATGTGCGAAAAATAAAATGGGAAGTTTGCATTGTTATTTCAAAAATATAATTTTTTGGAACTTAAAAATGTAAATAACTATTTATCTTCGTCCCTAGCTCGCCCCAACTTAACAGCCAAGGAGTGGGTTCAATCTTCATCAACACCCCTATTCCTCTCCTACTATTTCATTTTTAAATAGTAAAAAAACACATGTAGTACGAGTTTGAAATGAAGAGTGCACGAAGCTCAACTAAACTCTACAATGATATTAATGGTGCTATGTTTAATGGGATTTTCCTGGTTATTAGATTTGTTGAAACTGTAGGCACAACTGCATTTCAAGGAAACTGTGGAAGGCATTTGGATATTAAGTATTAAGAAAAGGGATTGAGTTGAGATTATTTGATCTATTCGTTTACTCCACTACTATTATTCTTTTGGTTGGAATTGATGAAAATGTAGAGAAATTAGCGTTTTAAGTGTTTTGCATGGAAAGATTTCAGTTCAAGAAAGTGGTAAAATAGAGCTGAATGATCATTAATCTAGAAGCTATTAGGGTGTTTTGTATATTCTGGCAGTTATTTGGGAGATTTTGTTTGAGAAATCCTATCATACAAGTTGAAAATTCTAGTGAAATATCAAATATTTTAGAGGATATTTTAGATTGCATCACGTATGAGAAATAATTGGAAGGCATAGTGCCATTGCCGAAGCTCATACTGTTAATAGTAGTTGTAACCCAACAGAGGTGACCATTTAAAGAACAAAGAAGGTGATCTTTTGAGTTCTGATTTCTGCTATTCACACGAGAGAAAGAGAGGAATAGGGTGTCGATGAAGTTGTCTCCACTCTCTAGTTGTCGAACCCCAAGAAGATGAATAGTTCTTCCCTTTTTTTATCCTTCTTTTCAGTTTAAAATATTTTATAAATACATGACGGGGCAAACTTCCCGTTTAGTTTTCTCGCACAGGTAATCAGGGTGCCCATGCGAACTAAAACGTGTTCAAATCTGATTAGAAGTGCACCTAGACACACACCAAACCCAGTGCAGGAAATCCAGACTCATATAAATAGAAAACCCTTAAAATTAAAGCCCTTGTCAAACAAAAATAGGTAAAAAAAGGGTAACATAAAGGCCTTTTGAATGGAAATTTCATCAAAGTATATAGTGGAGAAATACCTAAATGCTTTAGGGGGTTCTGAGAGAGAGAGAGAGAGAGCTTTGGGATGTATTCGTGTACAAGGCACTAAAGTTTGTCTGAGATTGCTTTAAGTGTGTAGTTGGTTTTTAACGGCAAAAAGCTGAAATACATTAATTCCCTATATGCTCTTGAGTTGGTTTTTTTTTATCTTTCTTTTGCTTTCTATTTATTTTTTTTAGAGATGCAACTTGGGTGGGCTCAATTAAACTTTTGTCAAAATTTGAATGGCCCAACCCAAAGGCCTGAGACCAAAGCAGTGTAAAATGCTGACTTGGGCCTACCTTAAGTTGTTTATTTGCCAGTTGTTTCAGATCTTGGTTTTGTCATTACATTTTTTTGACAGGGTATTAAAAGTGAGGGTAAATTCAAGAGAATTTCCCGATAAGTGAGAATGAGTTTCAGGAAAAAAAAAAAGCTAAAAACTATTTCCATTTTCTTAACTGGAATTATCCCCGTTTCGGATGAATATGTCTTGCATTAAAATGGCATGAACAACTAGGGGGTTGTTCAGTAGTACTGCTCAATAAAATGTGGAGTGTTTCAATCTACTGAGCCCCATTGTGGAATGGAATGGTTGAAAGTTGAAAGTTGAAACCATACCACAGAAACAACAACACACTTTGTGAAGAGATAGAGAATGTACAATGGACCCATAAAACACCTTCACCAGCCCAGAAACAAAAAACCAAAAATCATGGTTTTTGAATCACCATTGACCCGAACGGTCAAATCGTTTGGCCTAGGAATCATCCAGGCAACCAGTTCCATTTTACTCCAAATTAGGTCTTTGGCTAAAAACCATTGAATCAGTCAATGACTCATTGACCCATTCAACATTTTTTGTCCATTTTTATTTTTAATTATTTTTTACATTTTTTTGTCAAAATGAGCCGTCCATTCGAACCGAACAATTGAACCATCAACCCAAAAACCAGTGGCCAGAACGGTTCCATTTCTGGATTGTTTTTTAAAACCATGCCAAAGACCAAGAAAAAACTAGGGCCCAAGTGAAATAGCTAAACAGAACAAAGAAAGAAAAACATACAACCCAAAACACACAAAAACCAACTAAGGCCTAACCCCTTCCACCAAAAAACCAACAAAATCCAGCACAAGTCCAACAATGGCCAAAATACAGCCTCTAATATTTATAAACCATAAAAGCAACAACCCATCACCCAGAATTTCTGCCTCTACTACTCCTTACACCCTTATTACCCTTTCTACACACAAATGCGCCTCACAGTCTCTCCACAACACATCCCATCCATATTTTGGAACATCTCCCATGCTTTTCATGGGGAGATATTCCTAATGCATGGAAGGGATGAGTTGTGGGACACCCGTGGGGTGCACCATGTGGGCAGCCAATCTCATCTCGAATAAAAGCCCACTAACTGCCTAGTCTTCTTCCAATCCAAAATGCTCCAAAGGTTAAACTCAGGATCATCATCACAACCACTTGAAACTTCACTTGAGGCTTCACTCTCAGAATCCATAGAAGCTTCTTCTTCAATCAAATCGTACCATGACTCATCCGAAGGACTTGGTTGAACGCATTCTCTTTCCAACTCCCCTTCTCCCCTTATGAAGGAAATTAAGAAGACCCAACACTTTACTCATCTAAACATTTGCATAAATATCACATCTCTTACAGTTTCATTGATCTAATTATCGAGCCAGAATAACTGATTATGAATAAATATGACCACCAAATGAATCCCATTATCTTGATTGTTGGGCCATATGTAAAATGAATCCATCAAGCTTAGATAATGCAACCCATCACTAGAGCAACAACAACTATTAGAAATCAAGGAAAGGTAGAAAGAGTACATTGATGAATGTTATAATTACATCATATTTATAGACTAAAACAGAGATCAAACCTATTCAGAGTCAAACTCTTAGACTCTATCTACGACTCTATGTAGTCTATCTTAATCCAAACATAATAAATTCTATCTTATTGAGAACTCCAAATGTAACTCTATTCAACATCACCCTTGTCATAACAGCCCATACATCAAGCCTTATCTTAATTCCCTAGCATGCCCCCTCAAACACATGGGGATAAAAAATCTTCATGTGTTTGATCACAAATTACATGTAGATGATGAAATGGCGATGTTGATGGTGTCCTATTGTTAAGATAACGACAAGCCTATTGGAACGATGATGCTGACATGATGACCAATTGTAAGATGGCATGATTAGAACCTTGATGTTGTGTCTAGCTATGAATATGATGGTGTGGCAAGTAATGGATGATAGGCTATGATAATCCCATGACAAAATGGCAAGAATCTATTGTTCAAGAAGAAAAGAGCCTTTATGGGCTTGTACTGGATAAAAATGGGCCAACACAGGCTAGATTGAAGTTAATACAAAACAGGCCACCAATAGACCTCATTAGGTCAACTAAGATGTCTCAATGGACTAGCGTCTTCAGCCAATACGAAATGGGCCACAATGGGCCAATCTGAAAAAGGGCAAAAAATGGCCAATAAAGACCGCAATGGGTCAATGAAATGCCTTAGTGGGCTTAAATAGACCTCTAAATTCTGTGACTGATGAAGATACGTTCTTTAAATTATGGAATTGCAATCGGAGTTGGAGAACTCATACATGAGACTGAGACGTGAATGCTCAACTAAGGGCTGCCCAAACTTCAACCGATGTAGTAAACACAATAACTTGTGCGGGGCCACATAGGTTGCAACAAACAATCACTAAAAATGATTTTGGGTTCTGATGGTGGTGATGCAAAAAACAACTAATCCTGGGTTTTAACGGTGTGATGAAGGAAACATCGACCTTCACTTTCAGCATGCAACTTTATAACAATGAATAGTGGATGATGGTGGTGGGCTGGAAGAAACACGACAGAACCATTAACAAATCCATGAAATTATTGATGTGGATTCCTTGGCCAAAGATTGAACCCCCGATTGGAATTCCAATCATCAAAGCCCTGAGGATGGTGACACATATTTGAATAGTTATGAATCTTCTGATTACGATGAAACTCATCTTCTTCTTTGTTCCCTCCCCTCTTATTCAATCCATTCCCCCTCTGATTATGACGAAACCCCATTAGAGAATAATGATAATGATGTGGGTTATTTTGATGATTGAAGGGCCTCAACAAGTTAATCGGAGCTGGTGCAGAGTACATTGACTTAGTGGACGACGACGATGAAGTAACCTTTTGGTTAGATACATCAACTGAAATGGAAAGCTTGAAATTCACACTAGAAGAAGACTCTTTATCACTAGAGGAAACTGTCGCACAAGCGATATCGGTAGAGACGGGCTCAGCATTGATACCCAAGAATGAGCTTTCAGGGAAGAGGAATGAGAGAGAGTGGGCCAAGACAAAGTATTCAAGACGAGTACAGTTTCAAGGTTGGAAGGAGTCTTAGACATCCGCTTCCAAGGACAATTGCTGGGGCAGGTCTATTGCTATGTCAAAATGGCAAGAACCTATTGTTCAAGAAGAAAAGAGCCTCCATAGGCTTGTACTGGAATAAAAATGGGCCAACACAGGCTACACTCAAGTTAGGCCAAAACTAGCCACCAATGGACATCACTAGGTAAACTAAGATGTTTCAAAGGACTGGCTTCTTCAGTCAATACAAAATGGGCAACAATGGGCCAATCTGAAAAAGGGCCAACAGCGGCCAATAAAGACCTCAATGGGTCAATGAAATGCCTCAGTGGACTTCTGTTTTTTTTTTTTCTTCTTTTTATTGAAATAGACCTCTAAATTCTGAGACTAATGAAGACCCTTTTTTTAAATTCTAGAGTTGCAATCGGAGTTGGAGCATCTGTACACGAGATTGAGATGTGAATGCTTAATTAAGGACTACCCAAACTTCGATTGATGTAGTAAACCCAATAACTTGTGCGGGGTCACATAGGTTGCAACAAACGATCACTAAAAATGATTCTAGGTTCTAACGGTGGTGATGTAGTAAACAACTAATCCTAGGTTCTAATGGTGTGATGAAGGAAACATCCATCTTCACTTTCAGCATGCAACTTCATAACAATGAATAATAGTGGTGGTGGGAAGGAAGAAACCCTACGAGACTATTAACAAATCAATGAAACAGTTGATGTGGGTTCCTTAGCCAAAGATTGAACCCCCGATTGGAATTCCAATCATCGAAACTCTAAGGCTAGTGATATGTACTTGAATAGTTTTGAATCTTTCGATTATGATGGAACCCATCTTTTTTGTTCCCTCCCCTCTTATTCAATCCATTCTTCCTCTAATTATGACGAAACCCCATTAGAGAAGAATTATAATGATGTGGGTTATTGTGATGATTGAAGGGCCTCAACAAGTTATCCAAAGCTGGTGTAGAATACACTGACTTAGTGGACAACGGCGATGAAGTAACCTTTTGGTTAGATACATCAACTGAAACGGAAAGCTTGAAATTAACACTAGAAGACTCTTTATCACTATAGCAAACTGTCACATAAGCGATATCGGTAGAGATGGACTCAACATTGATACCCAAGAATTCAGTCACCATCGAAGTCGGACTCTTGCCAGGTATAATATCTTCCAAAGACGATTCCGACAATTCACCCTTAAGACGAGCTTTCGCAGATAACGAATGAGAGAGAGCGGGCCAAGATGAAGTGTTCAAGATGACTGTAGTTTCAGAGTTGGAAGGAGTCTTAGACATCCGCTTCCAAGGACAATTGTTGGGGTAGGTCTATTGCCATGTCAAAATGGCAAGAACCTATTGTTCAAGAAGAAAATAGCTTCTATGGGCTTGTACTATAATAAAAATGGGTCAACACAGGCTACATTCAAGTTAGGCCAAAACAGGCCACCAATAGACCTCATTAGGTCAACTAAGATGTCTCAATGGACTGTCTTCTTCAACCAATATGAAATGGGCCACAATAGGCCAATTTGAAAAAGGGTCAACAACTGCCAATAAAGACCTCAATGGGTCAATGAAATGCCTTAATGCGCTTTTGTTTCTTTTTTTCTTTTTTTTTTGAAATAGGCATCTAAATTCTAAGACTGATGAAGATCCTTTCTTTAAATTCTGGAATTGCAATCGGGATTGAAACATTCATACACGAGACTAAGACATTAATGCTTAACTAAGGGCTGCCCAGACTTCGGCCAATATAGTAAACCCAATAATTTGTGCGGGGTCAAATAGGTTGCAACAAACGATCACTAAAATTGATTCTAGTTTTTAACGGTGGTGATGTAGAAATCAACTAATCTTGGGTTCTAATGGTGTGATGAAAGAAACATCCATCTTCATTTTCATCATGCAACTTTATAACAATGAATAATGGATGGTGGTGGTGGGCTAGAAGAAACCCTACAGAACCATTAACAAATCCATGAAACGACTGATTTGGCCAAAAATTGAACCCCCGATTGGAATTCCAATCATCGAAGCCCCGAGGCTGGTGAAATGTATTTGAATAATTCTGAATCTTCTAATTACGACGAAACCCATCTTCTTCTTTTTCCCTCCCCTCTTATTCAATACATTCCCCCTCTGATTATGACAAAACCCCACTAAAGAAGAATGATAACAATGTGGGTTATTGTAATGATTGAAGAGCCTCAACAAGTTAACCAGAGCTTGTGTAAAATACATCAACTTGGTGGATGACGGCGATGAAGTAACATTTTGGTTAGATTCATCAACTGAAATGGAGAGCTTGAAATTCACACTAGAAGAAGACTCTTTATCACTAGAGGAAATTGTCGCACAAGCAATACCGGTAGAGACGGGCTCAGCATTGATACCCAAGAATTCAGCCACCATCGAAGTCTAACTCTTGCCATGTATAATCTCTTCCAAAGAGATTATGAAAATTCACCCTAAGGATGAGCTTTCAGGGACAAATAATGAGAGAAAGTGGGCCAAGATGAAGTATTTAAGACGAGTGCAATTTCATACTCCTAATGTAACTGTATTAAACTTCACCCTAATCATAATAACCCATACATCAAACCTTATCTTAATTCCCTAACATGCCCCCTCAAACATATGGGGACCATAAATCTTCATGTGTTGATCACAAATGACTGCAATATGATGATAGTTGTGAGGATGTGACATGTAGTTGATGAAATGGCGATCTTGATGATGTCCTATTGTTGAGATGATGATAAGCCGGTTGGAATGATGATGGTGATATGATGACCAGTTGTAAGATGGCATGATGAAAACCTATGGTGATGTGTCCAACTTTGAAGATGATGGTGTGGCAAGTAATGGATGACCAGCTATGATAGTCCCATGTCAAAATGGTGAGAACCTATTGTTCAAGAAGAAAAGAGCCTCTATGGGCTTGTATTGCAATAAAAATGGGCCAACACAGGGCATATTGAATTTAGGCCAAAACAGCCACCAATAGACCTCATTGCATCAACTAAGTCTCAATGGGCTAGCTTCTTCAACCAATACAAAATGGGCCTCAATAGGCAAATCTAAAAAAGGGCCAACAACGGCCAAAAAAGACCTCAATTGGTCAATGAAATGCCTTAGTGGGCTTCTTTTTTTTCTTTTGAAATAGATCTCTAAATTCTAAGACATGAAGATCCTTTCTTTAAATTCCGAAGTTGCAATCGGAGTTGGAGCACTCGTACATAAGACTAAGATGTGAATGATCAACTGAGGATTACCCAAACTTCAATCGATGTTCTAAAGCTAATAACTTGTGAGGGGTTGCATGGGTTGCCTCAAACGATCATTAGAAATGATTCTGGGTTCTGACGGTGGTTATGCAGAAAAGAATTGATTCTGGGTTCTGATGGGTGATGAAGGAAACACTGATCTTCGCTTTCAGCATGCAACTTTATAACAATGAATAGTGGGCAAAGGTGGTGGGCTGGAAGAAACCCTACAGGACAATTAACAAATCCATGAAATGGGTAATGTGGGTTCATCGACGAGAGATTGAACCCTCGATTGGAATTCCAGTCATCAAAGCTCTAAGGCTGGTGAACGTATTTAAATAGTTTTGAATCTTCTAATTATGACAAAACCCATCTTCCTTTTTGTTCCCTCCCCTCTTATTCAATCCATTCCCCCTCTAATTATGGTGGAACTCCATTGGAGAAGAATGATAACGATGTTGGTTATTTTGATGATTGAAGGGCCTCAATGAGTTAACAAGAGCTAGTGTAGAATACATCAACTTAGTGGACGACGGTGATGAAGTAACCTTTTGGTTAGATACATCAACTAAAACAAAAAGCATGAAATTCACAATAGAAGAAGACTCTTTATCACTAGAGGAAACCATCGCACAAGTGATATCGGTAGAGACGGGCCCAACATTGATACCCAAGAATTCAACCACCATCAAAGTCGGACTCTTGCCAGGTATAATCTCTTTTGAAGACAATTCCGGCAATTCAACCTCAGAATGAGATTTCAGAGAAGAAGAATGAGACTATGAGAGGGAGTGGGCCAAGGCAGAAGTATTCAAGACGAGTATAATTTCAGAGTTAGAATGAGGCTTAGACTTCCGCTTCCAAGGACTATTGCTGGGGCAAGTCTGTTGGGGATAGGGATTAATGGCAGAATCTAGGGTCTTTGAGAAGATCTCTGTCGAACCCAAAATGAGGTTCTCGGAGGGAAAAGGCAAAGACGACAAAGGGACTAGACTACTTATTATTATTTTGGATTCGAGCATGTTGAGAGTCTTGAGACTAGATTCTCAGTTCTTTGTGTAAACAGTAAATGGAAAGAAAAGTTAAAAGATGGAGTAAACAAGTCTACGAGAATTGGCTATAAAAAGAAATATAAATGGAAATCCAAATTAAACATGAGACAATGGGGACTCAACTGGTGGTTAGGATTCCGGGGCCACCCACCGGAAACACAGGAAGCACGATGGAAGGCCTCTAGGTTCAAACATTTGGCTCTGATAACATATTAGAAATAAAAGAAAGTTAGAAAGAATACATTGATGAATGTGATAATTACATCATATTTATAGACTAAAACAGAGATCAAACCTATTTAAACTCGAAATCTTAGACTCTATCTAGGACTCTATGTAGTCTATCTTAATCCAAAGATAACAAATTCTATCTTACTAAGAACTCTTAATATAACTCGATTCAACATCACCCTTATCATAATTTCCCATACATCACATCATCTTAATTCCCTAACATGCCCCCTCAAACATATGGGGATTTTGTGTTTGATCACAAATGACTGCAATATGATGATAATTGCAAGGATGTGATAAATAGTTGATAAAATGGTGAACTTGATGTGACAAGATGGCATGATGAGAAGATGTGATGATGAGTAGTCATTTTCCAAGTGTTTGGAGGTTGGAGTATGTCATTTTCCAACCTCTAGATGCCGGATTATCCTAATCACCCAAGTGTTTGGAGGAGAGGAGAGGAGAGGGAGGGGATTGGAAGATCACATCATGTGAAATATATATTCGTCCTAGTTTTGGTTTCTAGACAGCAACATCCTTTGTAACGATACTGTGGTTGAAGCTTATGTTTGTTGTAAGGTCGAAATAGTGAGAAGCATTCACAACTAAAAAAGGTTCTTAGGAAGAGGTGTCCGATTTCCCATGAAATAATTTATCGCAAGGAGATACATCTTGAAGAGTCGAAAGTAAGCAGTTGGTTCAAAAGATACATCGACGTGTCAAAGGCTTCCATCCATTTGGTGTTGTTGCTTGAAAAGAACTGGAACAAACATGGAGCTGATGTCCTTTACTCTTATGCCACGTTTGTTTTTCGGTAAGTCACTTACCTAGGTAAATGCACTTACCTGGGTAAGTGTTTCCTAGGAAAGACTTACCTGGGTAAATACATTTAGCCATGCTCTTTTATTTCCCATGTAAATAAGACAATGACAATCTTATCCATAAAAATTCCGTTATTAAAAGGGGCATTTTTAGCCCATTCAAGTATTGGCAACTATCCCCTAGATAGGAAAGTTAACTTACCCACCTAAGAGTAGGTATCACTTACCCGTATAAACGATACCAGGAAAATAAACTTTCATTGGTCTCTACATAAATCTGAAAAATGAACACGAGTTTCTTGGTAATACGAATCAAAATCCCATTGACCAACTTTCCCTCTTCTCAAAATACAAAAAAAAGAACGCCCCCCTTAGAGAAGGCTCGATGGAAGGGACGATTCACATGCAAAAACTGGCAATTTATTGTCACGAACAAAATGAGAAATTGAAGAAAATGCAGGATGGCCAAACCTGTGGTGCCACGTACTGAGAAATGCTCATTCACTGGCGCAAGTGCAACTGGAGAAGGAGTTTGTAAAGGTCTCCTTCGGTTTTCCCTTAAAGCAGAGTGATAGAGTGATAGAACCAGTATGTAAGATATGCAAACCCTCTCCATTACCAATTGCACCCGAATCCGGCTGCCAAGCTTTGTCATTGGGAGGGGTATCATGACCACACACTGTAAGTAAAGGAATTCTTGGTCAAATTTGCTACCATATATAGGTGAGTGTTGAATGATTTGGCTTCTAGTAAATTTGACAAGGTGCACCTTTGTAACGATATTGTGGTTGTGAGGCCTGTGGTTTGTCATGCATCCTTCTTCTAGAACTTGTCGTTGTTGTTTTTCTTCTTCATCTTGGAAGCATTGTTTGCAGATATGTAATCTGGTTCAGAGAAGGAATGCAATCTTTCGAGGCGAATTTCTTGGTTAAGGAGTTCTTGCAGTTCATCAAAAGAGAGAGAGAGAGAGAGAGAGAGAGAGAGACAGCTTTCGTAGTGATAGCAGTAGTGAAAGCCTCATAGTCTGGGCTGAGGGCATCAATGGCCTGAAAGAATAATAGCTCATATTCAGCAACAGTTTTGAACTTTAAAATAATACAGGCAATCAGCCTTGCTCATAATTCCAGCTAAACTCCCCACCCAAGCTTTAAGAATTTGGTGACATGAATCGTTCGTTCAAGATGTTATATGGGTTCAGACCTATCCGAGCAAGGTACTACCCTATGCTATGGCTTTGGCATATGGTCTCAGTGAAAGAATAAATGATTCACTAACTCGGTATGAGGTGCCGCCCATTTGAGAATCTTGTCTATCTTTTGTTAACCCACCATTCTAGTGAGAGCTTTTGTCCCTGAAAATAAATAT
This sequence comes from Nelumbo lutea, assembly GCF_056320005.1. Taxonomy (NCBI): domain Eukaryota; kingdom Viridiplantae; phylum Streptophyta; class Magnoliopsida; order Proteales; family Nelumbonaceae; genus Nelumbo; species Nelumbo lutea. The sequence continues at coordinate 76,344,695 of NC_142687.1, forward strand.
AGGGGCGGATGACGATTGACGAGGGGTATCCATTTAAAAATAAGCTTTATGCTGATTGTTTCAGTACAGATTCCTGAGGAATTCCTTTTCCAGATTGACATATCTGATGCAAAATCTCTGTTAAGCCTCAGGGCTGAGGTTGAAGTGAATGGAGCATTTATGAGCTCTACATTCCAACTTCTTTCTGGATCAAGGTCAGGTTACCCTGACAATTGAATATGTGATTTGGACTTCCTTATGAACAAAGAAATGATAGAATAAAGCCCGGAATTGTAGGAACCCAAATACTAGCCAAAAAGAAAAAAACAAGGCACTGAATGAAACAACGTGTCATGTGGATTAAGATGCCAGAGACCATACTGTTTTACCCAAAGAGCCGAAGTTTCCCTGCTGGTAGACCTAGGCCTTTCCCTAGCAGGTCAGGGCATCTGCAACTGCAAACTGTCAACAGAGCTAAATTTGGCTTAAAGGAAAAGTGGGGAAAAGAAAGGAAAGGTAGGGAAACCCATAAAAGGATTAAAGGTTTTCCTAGCTTTCCTTTCCTTTCCCTACTTTTTTCATTCAAACCAAACATAGCCCAAGTTGATTTTGGACCAGCAATTGCATATGTATGAGAAGAGAGAATATAATGGGAAAAAAATAATGGCGGTCTGGAGTCTGTACGCGAGACCAAAAGCAAGTAAAATGAATTACGAAGATAAAGCATTACATTTTATAGTATTTATTATTTAACTCTGGCAAAGGAAATAGACGCCTTATGAACCTGTGGCCCATTTCACACGTAACCAATTACTTCTCTTGATTCCATAAACAGCGAATGCACGCAATAAGAAACAAATGTAATTCTTAACAAGTTAATTAACTTGAGAAGGGTGGGGGTATGAGCAATGGGAACTCTTACATGTATATTGAATCTATAGAATAAATGGAACGATTTCAGGGCCAAAAGACCGACCCTCCTCCCTTCCCACCATTTCCAAACCATTTTGCATTTTGGAGTATATTACTATGGACGAAGACAAGATTACTATAAAAAATAACACAAGTAACAATGAACCCTTTGATATAATCATCTGCTACGGAACAAATATGAAGCTTAAATAACGATAATTTGAGCAACATGACCACCAACTACATTCCAGTGATGAGTGGGCGACAGCACAGGATTTGTTCAGAAGCAAAAGCTACCCCCACTTTTAACAGCCGTTAATTAGATAAACCCCTCCAATTCCAGGATATCTCAGAATCGTAAAACTGTTGAGCCAGTTGAGGCAAAACTATCGCCCTAATCAAGCTTTATTGCTTTAGGATCAATTTCAATGGTTCCCACTGTCAAAATCCTGGATGAAGAATCAAACCTATTAACCTTGACAGGCATTGAACCCACTGTAACGACATCAACAGGTTCAGCTTCCACTGCTTTCACAGATACTGCCGACACTTCAGCATTATCTTCCTTTGGCTTAATGGTCAGAGAACCAACTTTCAACCCACTTGTCACGTCATTTGAATCTTCAAACTCGTGCTTAGGATTGTCATTTCTGATACCAGATGAGTTTGTGGTATCAGAATTCAGGGGAACCTGCTCATTAGTAGTGACCACAGTCTTCCCTGAGCTGTTAGCATCATAAATCTTAGTGGGTGTAATATTTGCTTTCAGAGGCACATCAACCGTAACATTTGTTCTGCTGGGAGGAACAAACGTAGGTATTAAAAAAGAACCATCATAGCTTTTAGTAAGTAGTCTGGCCTTCTCTGATTGCATAATCTTCTGCCGCTCTTCATAGTACATAAAGTCATCCAGTATAGAAGTCTTCAAAGTGTAATCTTTGAAAATATTCAGCATCTCCATGCCTTGCCTGTAATTTATCTGCAGGTAATCAAAGAATACTCTTTGGTCATACAGCATTAAAACAAGAATCTCATGGACATTTTCCCATGAATTAAGAGGAGTTTGGCAAACATACTCCGAGTCTGAGAGAGAGAGAAAGAGAGGCAAGGGGAGGAGGGGATGATGATAATGACAATATCAAATTACAAAACGTGACATTCAGCACAAAGTGCCCTGACTGCCATCTCTCCGACTTGTACTGTACTCTCGCAAACCAGAGATTTTACAATTAAACCAAGGAATAGCAGTAGCTGTCTTAATATACTAGAGATATTTTCAACTTTTCTACACCTCTGATCACCAGCCATAGCTTTTGTGCCAGGAAGGCCACCAAAGCAAAGCAAATTCAATGTCAACAAAAACTAAGGACATTTGTAACCCCAAGGGAGAGAACTTTACCTCCTGTGTGTCTCTGCTATTAGTCACTGGCTTATTGTCATTGTTCTCTAATATGATATGCCTAAAATTAGCGTTTGGTACATCTTTTATCATGTGCCACTTCACGGGGAAGCTACCATTCCATTTATCTTGCTGCCAGAAATCCATGTCTTTCTGGAAGTCAACAGGACCAGTCATCTCCGCAACCCCACAGAACAGCCCACTTGCATTAACCTATAAAGAGATAAAATCCAATCAGCACAAAGTATGTGTTTTGGTATAGCTTCAGCTTATTAAATAAATGTTTGTACTTGATTTATTTTCAAAACCAAAAAAAGTACTTGATAAACTGTTTATTGACAACTAGGCGCCATTTGGCACCACATCACCAGAACAGTGAATAAACACAACCATTAGGGGAAGCATTAAAATGAAACTTTCCCCAACGGTCGGTGCGCACATAAATCAAATGCTGATTTGGTGATGACATGGCGGTGTTTGATAAACGCCTATCACAAAACACCCATGGAACAAAACACACAAATCAAATGCTGATTTGGCGATGAAATGGCAGCCTTTTGATAAATGCAGATCACAAAAAGCCCATGGAACAAAACACACGCAAAAAGAGGAGCTGCAGAAGCATGGCATTGAGTAGAAACAGCAATAATTAAGAATTAGGATGTCTCTTTTGCCCATTCAGGCCAACTGGTTCTGACTTCCTGTATTTTTGAACAATCTAGAAATTGAACAAGATAAATAACACAGAATCACAGCCACGAATTTAGATCAAGCTTGGAGAACAAGGTACTCACAGAGAAGAACAGGAAGACAGGACAACCCCTTGGTTTACCAGCAGCTATTTTCTTTGCATCCTCATATGCACTGTCCAGCCTTTTGTTTCCATTAGGTGTACTTGACCAAACACTATACTTAATGCTCTTATGTACATCATCCTCGCTGTAGGACTTGATTACAAAGAATTTAGCATTTATATAGTTAACTGAAAAATCCTCTCTGTTATACTGATCAGGATATATAGTTATATTTCCTTGTGCATTACTAACCCCAGCCTTAGTTGTGTAGGCCTTAACTGAGATGGGTGATATCCATTGACCTTTTGGTCTGTTTGTTCTAGGTCCCCGGTTCTGTTCTCCCAACATATCTGAACTTCCATTAACACTGTTTAATATTCCACCATAAGGCAGCCTGAAACTCATCTTATCAGCTGTGGCCCATCCATGCCCATTTGATCCAAAGTCTGACAAATTATGAACAGGCAGTGAAAATTTTAAAGAATTACGAAAAGATGAACCCCTCCCAGGTGACAAGTGATCAGAAGCTTGAATTGCACCTACACCTTTTGCCTGCATTTAGTTCAAATAAAAAAGAAACAGAGAAAAGTTACTGAGACCTATTTAAACAATTGAACCTTCCGTATTTCTAAAGAAAGGAAATGCTTTCATCAATATTGGGAGACAACATAAAGGTTTCCATCCTGGCTGTGCCACACATGCTCCCACAAATACAGGCCAATGGATTGGGCAGGCACCAATGTAAATGATGCCAGAACCCAACTCAAGAGGTGATAATTGCAACCAAACATATGGGTCTCCATAGCAACCATTAGTCAGTTAGTCACATTTCCACACAATATAAAGATTCCAATTAATTGATTGTTAGAATTATCCAACTGAAGTTGACTACCAACCTATCAGACCTCCATTGAGGACCCATCAGATGGTGGGTCCAAGCTGGCCCCATATTTGTGTTATGTGAATAGCACAGGCAGGCAGCATGCTCTTCAATTTCCAAGATGGTGAATATATATTCTCATAACATAATGAAAAATATAAAAAAAAAGGTGCCACAAATATTCACCTTTTGCAGAAATTAAAGCCTTAAATGACCATAATGCCCTGACGTCACATATTAAAATTTTTTTAACAGTTCATGACAACGGATGGAACTGTAGTGGTACAGGGATACTGCTTAATTCATGAAATGGGCTAGTTAAATCACCAATGTTGTTATCCTTTATGGAACAAGAACTGATGCAAAAACAATACTTTAGAAGCTATAACATAAAAAATACCTGATTGACAAGTGATGAAACCGAATGGACAGTACCAGGGAGCATACTTCCATGCAATGCAGGCTGCTTACTAGATGTTGCATTCGCGTTTAACACTTTGGATGTCTTAGTCAAGGAATTTGAAGCAGTTTCAACAGGATCAGCTTTCACATGCCCAAAAGTAGACTTTGTAGGGACAGTGGTTGTCACTATAGATGCTGATGTAGAATTATGTTTTAAACTTGGGCCATCAGATCTACTAGCATTTGATGCAGCTGTACTTAACAAAGTGGCGCCTGGTGATCTATTTTGGGCAACATCTGCTCCAGATTGAACAATAATAGGGAAATAGGTAGGTGATGATACAGGCGGATGATAAGTAGGATTGGTATAATATGGTTGAGTTCCTAGGAGCGGGCTATCAATTCCTACAATAGCACCAGGTATGTAAGGATTGTATGGATTGTATGGAGACTGTGCATATCCATAGCTAGGTGTATAATATACATAAGGCAAACTTTCAGTTTGCAAACCCTGCAAAAAAAAAACAATTTGGGTGGGGAAAAAGAGATTAATAATAAGGCATCAACCGTTATTTTAAAGAGGAGAAAAAAAATTTATGCAAAACTACCGCATAATGGAGATCTTGACCATCTGATGCAAAAAACTTGTGGTGGTCATCCCATTCGCCAGGTGATTCAAATCCTAAATATGAATAACATAAGATTAGGCCACACTCATGTAAGGATCATGAATTAAAAAAAAGACAAGAATGAAGTTTACCTGTACAGTAATACCCATAATAATCGGTGGCAGTAGGATAGTATATGCCCTGGTCAACAATGAACTCAGGGACGCCTTTGTTGTCCATAATTTCAATTTTTTCAAGAGGTGGAGCTATTAGATGCGGATTTGACTCATTACCTTGAACCTGTAAACCAGTAAATGGAAATGTTGTTAAAACTTACAAAACAACTTAAGAATTGATTCAAGAGAGTCCATTAATCATCGGTAGTTGGATATTAAACATCCATCCTCCAGAGACATATCTTGCCTCATGAGCAGAGGATCAGGAGAAAACCTAGGGCAAAGTCAGCAAGACCTCTTAATAATGGTTTGCAATTTCTTTTTAGTGCTTTTTCAGAAGGGGTTTTCCTCTTTTTCACACTCCTAACGATTAGAGAAAATTATCACAAACGAGACTACATTGAAAACCACAGTTCATTTGATCCTAAGAACTGAGACTACATTGAAAACCACTCCAGTTCAAGGAATGTTTTATTAAAAAAGATAAACCCCGCAATAGATAAGAAATTACCAGATGTTTTTCTGTACTTCCATGTGCAGAACCATTATACCTTTCCATGGCGGGACTGCCACCCCTGTAGAAGATGACAAGTCATAACTCATAACGCAAATTGAAAACAAAATCCCATAAAGAAAGCATACAGGTGCAAGAACTTGAATTTTTTTAGATAAGTAAGAAGAGCCTGGCTTAAAATCAAATCCTGTTCTTTTTTTTTTTTTTTGGGGGGGGGGGGGGGGGGGGGCGTTAAGAATATCAAATTCTGTTTGGGAAAAAATAAAAGTACGGAGTCTGACTTAAAATCAAATGCAGCCTAGTGAAATTGGGGAAATGCGTATAAGATAAACAAACAACCCAACACACAAAAAGGGCATGAAGAGTTCTGGTTATAAGACACGTATAAAGAATTTCAATGACTAAATGAACATAAATTAATTGGTTCTGAATGGCGATACCATAACATCAATCGCTACTAGGCAAAAAACCTCACAGTGGAGAAAAAGGATAAAAACTGAAGGAGAATTGAAAGGGGAAGGAATATTTCTCTTTAAGGTGCGGGGGACCGACATAGCGAAAACTTTGAATAGGCCGGCACTAAGATTTTATAAGAAGGGATACTTCACCAATGAAATCGATTCTTAAATAAAAAGAATACCTTACATGAATGATGCACCTTATCAAAGGATAACCTAACTAGCAAAAACCCTATACTAGCAGAGTAGCAGTTACTTCCACTTCCACTTCGTCTCTCACTTTCGACAATTTCTCTATAGAACCCACTTTCCTCGCCCCAAAACAACTAAGGAGAGACGCAAGATTGCGAAATTCACGGAACACTTGTGAGTCCTTTGCTAATTTAATAAAGCTGATCTAAGGAAGAGTTGAAGAAGAATTAACTTCAAACAAGTTAGGGGAAAAGTACCTGGAATAAAAACCTAATTCAAGCCATGGGTGGATTGGATGAAAGTTATTCAGGAGAAAACAACGGAGAATTTCTTCGGAAAAGAAGAGGTCGGTTCCTGCATCATCCTTCTGTCGAAGCAGAAACGCCTCGCAAACCCTAACTCTATTAACACGGGACAGAAGTGGGAAGGGGAGCCTCTTCACAACCAAAATAAAAAGGGGTATTAAAATAAGGGCAGAGACGACCAATTTGTTTTGTTTCGGTGGCGGTGGAATGTAGAGAGCGAGCGAGAGTTCCCAAAACCCAATGGCTGGCGAGTTTTTGAGGGGAGCTTTGCTGTTCAGTGAAATACCACAGTTACCCCTATATCTTTCACAAAAGACATCCGTATCGCCAACGACAATTTCGGTTTTCTCTCCCTTCTCGGCTACTCTTGCTATCCGCTGGAGTCCAGCGGCTGGAGTGCTGCTGCTAAGCAATGTAAATTTACAGTGTTACCCTTGTCGACGGCCATTTGAATTCTTGATTTCGTAACCACATCCGGATGCAACTTTTGCATGCGCGGATGCGCCGCGTTGAGAGTAAATAGACTGTTCTACCCTTCGAGTTGTACTCATGATTCATCATGGATGGAGATGGTCGCCAGTCTCCATGTCTATAGAGTATAGACTGCCACGTCATCCAAATAAATGTGGACGCCTCCTTGTTTTTTATCAAACCACATTTTGTTTGTTGGGCCGTATATGATCCAGCTTTAAGCTGTTCTAAATTTATTAATCTATTCCTACCGTTTGCCAAATTACTAATTCCACGTCTCCACCTTACTATTTAGCTAAATAAAATACATTTAGCTATTTAAATTTTTAAATATATTTAAGTTGTTATAAATTTGTTTATCAAATTTTTAAAATAAAACCCTATTGATGAATAAATAAATCTAAAATCATATCATCGACGACGCGAAATTTCCCAGCCAAAACTAGACTCCCTCCTCATCTTGCATCAACAATTCCTCCAACTGATCCATCCATCCCCAACCACCAATTCTGTACTCAAATTAAGAGAGTGAACAAATCCCTCGTCTCTCTCCTTTCTTCCTTTGTTTTTTCGGAAAGGGTGGTTGAGATGAGAAAGAACTGAAACCTCCCAACGGGGCAATAGGCATGGAAACTGAACTGGGTAACTACCACCTTTGTTGTCCACATCGTGCACGTTAGATCGGATCCACCACTCAATTTGAAACTGAAGTCGCTATTGATTTTTTTTTGGATAATAGTATATAAGTACAATTTTTGGATTCTAATATCAATAAAAGTAATATTTTGAAAAAAATTAATTAGGTAACTTTTGAAAAATAATATCAATAAAAGCCAAAATCACTGTTCATCTTCTTCCTCTTACCGTCTATTCACCAGTGCAGCCATTCGCCGCCACTTGTCGCCGCCCACCACCGCTTCCAACAACACCTCCGCCTATCTCTACCCACCTCTACCTCCACTTCTAGCAACGTTGCCAGAGGTGGGCAGAGGCAGAGGTGATAGCAACAACACTGGTGGTTATTTCTCTGCCCAATACTGCCGCCGCCTCTGTCTCCACCCACCAATACTGGTTTTTTTTTTTTCCTTTCTTTGTTTAGAACGTGAGAAATAGTATAGGGACGGATGAGAGATATAGCTTAGCTCAGCTCTGGCCTCTGTAACAGTAATGGGTTGGGATGTCAGCTATGGTGTTGAACCCTTGAGAATATGGGAATTGTATCATGTTCTTTTGCCTGCAATTCATATAACAAATCACAATCTCAATCTCATTACCTTCACTCAGATTCCATCTCTCTCTCTCTTCTCAGCCTAGCTTACCGTCCGTCCCTTCCCTCACCTCACAATTATCCTTCCACCACCAGTACAACATCAACACTAGCAGGAACTATCTTCAACTACTCACTATCAATGCATCTCTCCACCTTCAAAGGCCATTCCTCTTAGGTTTTCTCCCTTGTCCTCGTCGGGAAGTTCCTTTGCAGCAGCTCTTCTAATGAAGAAATCTGAGTCTAGCCACGGTACTCACCCATACCAACAACTGGCGTTAATGCCCAAGAACCATCTTAGACCAACAACGTGGTTGCTATCGGCAAGGGCGCAGTTAAGTCTCTGGTGGTCTCTAACGACCAATTATTCAACGCCCACCAGGACCATCCACGGTACTTGCCCATACCAGTAGCTAACGCTGATGCCCAAGAGTCATCTCAAACCAACAACGTGGTTGCTGTCGGCAAGGGCATAGTTAAATCTCTTGTGGTCTCTAGCGATCAACCATTCAATGCCCACCAAGACCACAAGATCCGTTCAGAAATCGAAGAAGATCGATTCACTGAATCCACCATTTGTCGCCTCCTCATCATCGTCGTTGTTGCAACTTGCAGTAGTGGCGGACCTCTCTCTCTGTTTTCAGAAATCGAAGAAGATCGATTCTCTCTCTCTGTCACTACAGTGGATGTGGACAAAAGAGCTCACATTAGCTAGACTACTGGAGACGAAAACCGTGGGTTCTATTATGTTGGGTTCAAATGTCGGAGCAATGCCTAAGAACGCCGATTGATTGCTATAGTGGAACAATTGGAGTCTGTCATGTTTAGAAGATATTCATAAAGGTATTTTAGGAATTTTAAAATAATTACCACATGATGTTAATAATTACCTGAATGGAGTGTGACCAAAAGTTAACAATAAGGGAGGTTTTAGGCAATTATCAGAAAATTTAAGGGTATTTTAAGACAATAGCTAAACAGTAAGGTGGAGTTAGTCAATTTCACAAACAGTTGGGATAGTTTAAGAGATTTACCCTTCATGAAAAGATATTCCCAATATACGGTGGCAAGATGTAAAAACAATTTATAAATAGCATATCCAAGTGATATTTTTATACCCTTTGGATGGTGTTTGGGGTGGTTTTTGTTTCTTTGATAAATGGTGCAAGTTCATTGTTATTTAGGCAATATTTGTACCAAAATGTTATTTGGTGAGCCTCTTTATCCAATAAATGTTTATCTCGATTTACGTGCAAGCCAACTTTTGGGGGAAGCTTCATTTTAACGTTTTTCCCAACACCATAGTGTTTATTTATTGCTCTTCCTATGTGACGCCTAATGGTGCCTAGTGGTGCCTAAGTGTCAATAAACAATAGAAAAACATTTACAAACAACTTTTCCTTGATTTTGAAAAATCAAATATAAACGTTTTTTAAATAGATGGAAACCATACCAAACATCCCCATGTTAAACTTGTTGGATGCGTAAGCGAGCCAGTTAAAAAATGCATCCCTCAACAAATAGAGATTATTAAAAATGTTGTGGGATTCAGATCGGATTGGATGGTTGGAACATCAAATTCAATAACCAGGGATTCTAACTTTTAGTTTTTTCTATTAATCGGGGCAAACAATTAAAAATCAATAGCCAATTTTCAACAACCCACCCGGGTTATGGAAGGGAAAAGCATAAGGACCTTTTGGTAATAACCAAAATGTGGGGAATTAAATGCACAACCTCGTATTTATCAGAAAAAATTATATGGGAGAGAGGAAACAAAGGCCCTCTTTGGCAATGTTCTGTGAGAATGTTTTTATCGTTTCTGGTGTTTTTTACGGAGCAAGAATGCATTTGGTACAAGAAAACTAAAAAAAATAAGGTATTCTCACTTGAGAACAACACCCAAGAGTGAAAAATTGACTCTCGAAGAACGCGTTCTTAGGGAACGTGCGGTTCCCACAACGTTAACCCCTATTAACGAACATGTGCCATCGACTCCCATGTGAGAGAAGGGGTATATTGGGTATTACATGCGAAATGATAGAAACAAGCCCTAACAACCACATTTCATTCAACACTTCTCATCCCATTATCGTTGCACATCTCAAAGGAATGAGGGATTCTCTTCCCTCCTACTACGTAAACAACTTGATGGCGAGCGAATGGTAAAAAGCATCGACAACATTTTCAACCAAGAATGTGTCAACAGGTAGGTTGTATTCATTCTCATCATACTTAGTTTTGTATCATCGTTGTTTTGTTTTAAACTCATCATTGTTCCGACCAAATTCATGGTTTCAACAGATGGGTTTTCTTCTCTAACCCCATTGATGGTTTCATTATTTCATCTAAACTCATTGTTAAGATTGTCTTTTGTTATGCCTTCTATTATGAACCTTTGTCCATGAGTTGGATTGGTGTCAGAATGTTCTATTTGAAAAAAAAATCCTAATGGTTTATACATACAATCAAAACAATGCTAATGGTTTATACTCTTTCTTACCAATCTGATGCAAGATGAACATTTTAAAATTGAAAAAAAAAAAGAATGGATGAAACAATAAGGGAATTAGAAGTTCTATGGGAATGAAAACCTAGAGAAACTAGTGGAAATCAGCAGTTCATATCTTTTGGAGGAATGACATTGTCAAGTAAGTCTAGTATTGGTACCAAAAATTAAAGAAGCTAAAGGTTAAATTTTTTATTTTGATAACCTCTACATGTAAATGTGCTTGTGTTTTGTTTTACTTGTTTTTTTTTATGAAGTATGGAAGTCAAAAATCAACACCCAATTTGTGCTTGTGGGCGTGACCAGATGCATCTGTGTATGGAAAAAACGGAAAGAAAGACGATGGTTCTATCGATGCCCTACAGAAGTGGTACATCTCTTATCAATTATATGTTTTTTGTTATGAAATATTTTGGATATTTATAAGTGTTTTTATAAGCAAGCACACAAAAATGATTTCATTTGGGTAGACCAATTCCTACCCGTGATGGTGGCCGACATGTTGAAGTGCAAGAACAACCAATTGCACGAAATAGGGACCAATTTGCATCCATTATTGCTTGCGGGTGTTGTTGCATCATGGCATGTTGGACTTTTATTTTATTATTTGTATGTTTTATTTTGATCGTCAAGTAATCAAGGATTAGGTGGTGACAACATGAAGACATTGCTATGACATGACACGTGTTTTTTATGTGGATGGATTTCCAAAATTGAATTTAAAAAATAATTCCATTATCCAAATGGTATTTCTGTTCCTATAGAATAGAAAATCGTTCTCAAAGAACAATTTGCCAATCATCTCTATTACTCTCGAAGAGCAAAAAATAAAATTCTTGTTCTATAACAGAAATTTCTAAGACAACACAAACAAGTGGGAACATTGCCAAACAGGGCCACAAGAATTACAAGGGTTATGAAGGGAAAAGTATAAGAGACCATTTGATAATAGCCAAAAATGGTTGAACTGAATTACTTATTGCTCTGTCTATTACTATGGCTGTGTTCGGTGTAAAAGTACGCCAATGACGTTTTACATTGAATCATGAAGAAGTGATCATTGCACTTTTGAAAAGCGTGATGTGATCAGTGTAAAGTTTTACATTGATTTTATCGATGTAGTATTTACATCGATAATTGATGTAAAACTTTATGTTTGATGAGGTTTTACACCAATTCACAACGTAAAACTCCACTCCATCCAAACGCACACAAAACTGAACTAGAGTGGAGTTTTACGTCGATCATGATTACACACTCTTTCCTAATGCTAGCAAAATTGAATTGGCATAAACTTTTACATTGTTCTTGATTTACACCGACTCCAAGCGCAACCTATGTAAATTATAAAGGGGTTGTGACTGCTATTAATGGATGAAGCTAAAATTGGGTTGACTGTTATACTTATATCCATGACTACCTTATTATTTAATTATTTGATTCATTAAAAAAACGAATTAATAAGTCATTCAATTCAGCCAATTCAGCTACTATCATATGGCCCATAAAAAATTTATAGACCGAAAAACCACCAAATGTTATGACAAAAAATATTATTATTTAATTACCATATTGATTGATCAGAGGGGGTTATTGAGAATATTTTCCTTTTCTCTTTTACAGGGAGATCATTCCAATACATGGCGATGGTGTCATGTGAGTAGAGATGTAGGAAAATTTTCTGGTTAGGGGTGGATGCTGCCTAAGTAGTTCCCTAAAAGTAAACAAAACATTATATTACTTTTATAGAAAAGAATAAAGGCACGAAAATAAAACTTTCTATTTTCACTAAGATTTGTAGTAGGAACTGAAAGGTGTGAATGAAGATATGAATTAGGGATATAAAAAAAATAAGACAAATGATTTAATTGTTAATCCAAAAGAGAAAAGTGCCAGAAAGATCATAAATGTTAAATAAATTTTCCTTCCGGCAAAAGCTTATGGGAAGAGAAATAGAAAATAGAATGGCATAAATGATTTTTTATATTTCTTTAGTATTAATGTCTTTCTAGATTAAGACAAAAAATAAATGCTTGCCACTGGAGCACTCCCAATAAGAAATAAACAAATTAGAGAAAATACTCGAAAAAAAGAAAACAAAAAAATTTTATCTATCCATTATCCGGTTGATTGGCCAATGGTCAACGGGGGTTTCTTTCCGGTGAATAAATGATGTGGCTGATTTCAACTGTCCACTGGATGAGGGATTCTTTGGACTGACCACACATTATTTTCTGACCCACATTAATCTTATGCGCCAAGTTTGGAATGGAATTATCCCAAGTAATAGGAACCATTCAATTAAAGTTTTAATGTTATAATTTTAAAAAGAAAGTTCTTATTTGGGGGGTCATTTGGTCAATGGCTTTTAAGTTGAAATCCACCCCCTTATAGGGATGACAATTTTCCCCATCCCCGATCCCCACGGTGACCCAACTTCCCGACTCGATGGGATCAGGGACGGGAATTGTTTTGGTAGGGCGGGGACGGGATAGGGATTAATAGGAATTCTCGATCGGGGTTGGGGTTAGGGTCAGGGATGGGGGTTGAGATCCTTGCCCCGCCCCGATCCTGATTATATATATATTATGTATGTATGTATGTATGTATATTAAATGTTATTTATATTAAATATATACATATATATGTATTATATTATTTCTATGATTCAAAATATGTTTAAAATAGTATTTATAATTTAAATTATTTATTTATTTTTCAAAAAATATTGTTATCTAAAAAATTTTTGAGGATTCAAGTCCTTGTAGGGAACCCATCCCCATCGGGGATCGGGGATGGAGGACAAATTTTATCCCCGACAAGAATTGGAGATGGGGATGGGGGTTAATTTCATAATCGAGGTCAGGGACGGGGAATATGATCCCCGACCCGACCCACCACGTTGCCATTCCTATGAGAGAACCCTTTTGATACTAATCCATCTTGCCATTTTGAAGTCTTGCTTCTATCATTTACAATTTTTTGTCTTTGCTAAATGACCAAACTACAAAACACATTCATAAGTACATACTCACTTACCTTGTTTTTCATTTTGATGCCTATTAGCCAGCCAAGGTATTGACCAAGTCTCATTATCATCCTCATCATTCTAGCATTATTATCTCAACTATATGGGGTCCAATGTGTAAATCCTATTTTGTCAATTTGTTGTATTTGATTATGCCCATCTAACAATTGACATTGTTAATCCCAAGCCTAGATAGAGGAGGGGGTGCATTCATTTTTCAAAGTATCGATACGTATCGGTATTTTGAACCACGCGGAAATATGTTCTTTTTTATTTTTTTTTTCCAAATTTGGTTTTTAGGGAGTTTAATACCCATATTTTTCATTAGAAAATAGTGGGGTCCCGAAACACATGGGCATATCGGGACCCAAAAGATACGACACGATACGATACACTTGATACGGGGCATATCGTATCAATCTTTTGAACCTTGGGTACATTAGATTAGCAGACGATACTAAAATTTTTGCCTAACAATTATGAGATTGATCAAGTCTATTTTTTGATATATTTTTATTTTATAAACAATAAAATATATACATCATTTGACCATTGAAGGAACATGAGATTATAGATAGTGGATTCCAAAACACCATACAGTCCCAAGAAGAAGAGAAGGAAAATGAAAGGAAAAGGAAGAAGAGGAAAACAAATTTTAGTATCAGATGTGTTTTCATTCATGATTTACTTGAAACCAAGTTTTAAAAACTGGACCAAACACGGAACCGTTTTGGGGATTAGTTCCCAAGTCGAACATATGGTCCATTCTGATTTAAAAAAAATTAAAATTAAAACAAAAATGGCCAAAAACCGCTATTTGGGTTGACGGGTTGATGGTTTGATTGCCCAATTCAATGGGTCGCTGATCAAATCAACAATTTTTTAGCCCAAGAGCAATTTTAGGGTGAAATGGAACTGGTTGTTTGAGCGGTTCCCAATTAAAAAATTCGATATCCAACGGATATTGAAAATTAATATTCAAATTTGAATCTGATTAAATATTTGAATATTGGATTTGATTCGAATTTAATAAATATATAAAATAAATATTTTATTTATATAAAGTATACAAATATATAAATTATTTATATAATTTAATTATTATATATATACATTATATAAAACATTTAAAAAAATTATATTACATATAAGAATTAAATAATCAGTCAAATTCGGATATTTATCAAATCGAATGAGGTCATATCCAAATTCGAATCTGATTAACTATTTGGTATAAATAGAAAATCCAAATTCTACCAGTTAAATATTTGAATTATCCAAATTCGATTTGATTATATTAAATCTCAAATACGAAATCGGATTTTCGAATACCGTTGACACCCTGCCACCCGGTCAGATTTGGTTTTCAAAACCATGCTTAAAACCTCTAACTTTTATCTGTTATAACATCATTTGTAAGAAAAAAGTAATTTGTTGCAAGTTGTATGGATGAAAAGGGCTTAGGATGGACAAAATATGGGTAATGGCAATAAATGATTTAAGCAAAATAATTTAACAATGAATATGACATTAGACCGCCTTTCGAAGAAAAGAACAAAAAATATATGGCATTAAACACAATGACATGGCAAAACGGGATTCATATAACTAACCACATATAATTGGGATTTGGGACAACACTTTACGATGACGATAACAACAACATTGAAACCCCAACCTGTTATTGTAAGTTGGATTCACCTTACACCAAGCCATCAGTAAAATTGAACAATAGTCCTTAATGGTTATGGGAGATGGTTGTCATTATCTATGGTTAAGTCCCATTCAAGCTCGATGGTAGTAGTGAAATTCTTTCAATTTTTCCCCATGGTGCTTGTTATGGACAAAAAGAAAATTATTTTCAAGAGATTGTAATGAGATTGGGTGGGGATTCTTTGGATTGTTGAATCAAATTGCAACTAGTTGGCTGCTGCAACATTTATTCTAGATTTCTAGGATTCTCTTCTTCTCAAATGTTGACAGTATCTTGAAACTAACAGTTAACCATTTCCAACATTATCTGAGTGGTTTGGTTTTCTTATTTTTCTTGGTGAGGTTGAAGTGAGACCAGCCAAAAATAAAATAGACTAAATGAAACTAAAAGGAGGTATATTGAAGCTTAGAGCCAAAGTGAAGTATGAATCGAGGGAAAGGGATGTTAAGCAAGGAATACTATTCCAAATTTCGTATTTTTCTGTTATTCTGGTCGTGAACGTGAAAGAATCGCTTTGGAGTAAATATAAAGAAAATAAATCGAAAAATTGGTAAATTGCGGTGAGCGTGGATCGAACACGCGACCTTCAGATCTTCAGTCTGACGCTCTCCCGACTGAGCTATCCCCGCGATTTGTTTGTAGCGCAATAGTTTTCATACACCCCCAAAAATGCAAGCATGTCGACAAGAAGAAAGGTAGATTGGTTTCTTAAACTTACTTTAAGGAATCACCCTCAAAGCATATATCGATGGGGAGAGAGAATTTGATTCCTAGGTTGACCTTTCGATCCATGATGGATTGGATTGGGTTGGGTCATGGGTCAACCTGTTGACTCGATTGTCAAGTTTAATAGGATGCATTGTTAGAAGTTTTTATTCTTTAATTTTTTTTTTCTATTTAGTCTATACTCTTTATTATTTATTCTTTAAATTGTTAATTAGTCAAGTTTTTTTATTTTATATTTAGAATTTTAAGGTTAATTTCTTTAATTTTGGCATTTTTCATCTACTTTTTCTTTATTTTTTTAAATTTTAGTTATTTTTGGGGGATGACCCGAATTGGCCCATGGATCAACCCTAACCCGAACATTTGGAGTTAGGGTCTAGCATTTGATAACCCAACCCAAAGTGTCTTGACCCAACCCGAACCTGACCCACCCAACCCAATTGCCAGGTCTATAGACCATCTCTTGTATATACCTACTTTGATAAAAAAATCTCACCCATGAAATTTATTAGAAATTTCATCCATCTTTTGGAATGGATGACATCTTTGCACTAACATGCCATTTTCTCAAAAAAAACAAGCATTTTTTTTGGAATGGTTGCTTCTAGACACCTAGACCTGGCAAAAAGTTGACCCAACCCAATCTGAAAAAACAGGATTAGGGTCTCATATTTAGATACCTGAATGTGAGAATGACCGACCCGACCCAACCCAAAAAAAAACTCGGTTGGGTCGGGTTGGGTGGGGTCATGGGTCAACCCACTGACCCGATTGCTAAGTCTAATTGGGACTATTTATACATTGTTAGAAGTCTCCACTCTTTAATTTTTTCTATTTAGTCTTTACTCTTTATTGTTTACTCTTTAAATTGTTAAATGTTCAAGTTTTTTATTTTATATTTGGAATTTTAAGGTTAATTCCTTTAACCTTAAAATTTTAAGGTTATTTTATATTTAGGGTTAGGGTCTAGCATTTGATAACCCAACCCAAAATTCAATCCGACCTGAAATCAACCCAAAGTGTCTTGACCCAACCTGAACCCGACCCCGACCCACCCAACCAAATTGCCAAGTCTAGTTGCTGCCACTTGAAGTTTTTCTAGGTCATATCAATAAACCGTTGCTAGTAATGGTATAAAAATGAAAAAACATAAAAAAAAAGATGTTTTATTTTTTCAGACCACACCTTTCCCAAACAAACAGGCATTATTTGTTTAGGCTCAGTTTGAAAGGAGTGCAAATGCAAATATGTTCGGTGCAAATACATACAAAATAATACAAAATATAAGGTTTTGCACTCTACATATTTGCATTTGTATTCCTTCCAAACTGAGCATTAGAAAAACAGCCCAATCAAACAGGTGTCATTTTCCCCAGCACCAAATCTCCTATGTGATGATGATATGGCACTATTTTCTGGGAAAAAGAGCATCAGTTCCAGACATGCCCTAAGGCTGTGTTGGGCTTTTAAAATGCAGGAAAAGGAAGAAAAATATAGGGATACCTATACAAACCAAACATAACCCAAGTGATTCTTCTGGCTATACTCCATTTTGTTTTTTCTTCTCTATCAAGTTCGGCTTTTATTGATTTTTCAGATCGAGGTTTTGACATTTGGTCATTGAAATAATAATTATAGAATATACGGACTGAGTGACCTTTCTTTCACGGGACTCCTCTGAAAACCAATATTCCTAGAATGGGTTAGCATGAAGAGAAGAAAGTTTCCACCCTAAGAGGGATGAAACTCCATTTGTTTCAGTGTAGAAGTAGCAGGAAGCTTGCTATCAGAAAATTCTCAATTATGTTTAATCCTTTTATGACAAGAATTTTGTTTTCTACTCCTTTTTTTACATGAATGAAAGTAAATGCACCCTTAATTTGTCCTCGTATTACCAAAACTCAAAGTATCAATACATATCGGCCCATATCAACGGATACGTATCATTCTGGAGGCCCTCCAATACGTCCCTACAGTGGGTACCGGCCTCTCTGAACCGGTTGCGAAAAGAAAAAAACAATAAAAGTGAGTATCTATATTTTGAACCTTGTCCTATATTTTATTCTTGGATGTTTCATGTTCTTTGGCATATAATCCAAGTACCAAAAAAAGGCATATCTTAAGGTGGAGTTCTGATGCCCAAGGCCTTCAAAAACCGTTACACTGCAATTCCTTATCTGATTCTTGTAAAAGCTAGGAAGATCCACAACTATTATTATCGTCACATGAGATCGAAGGCTTAAATTTCAGTCTCAAGAAATGAACTGGTTCTCTGCCGGATCAATTTATGTGAATGTGGGTAGTTTGTTAAGTTTGTGAGGAAGAAAGTCTGAATTCTTCAACCCTAATGAAAGAGAATAACTCAATAATTTGATCTTTTAATTGATGATGACAGACTCCTTCCTTAGCATACATGTTCAAGGAAATATGGAGGAAAAACATAAATCGAATTAGCAAGGATTTAGCAAATCAGGTGAGCAATCAAAATGCAAGCATTTGCAGTACACAATGTAGACTAGCCCTCTCAAGTCTCAACCACAATAAGAGAGTTTTATGTCAGGCAAACATGCAACTCAGACATGACATGCTATGCTCTATTCTGATTCAGCAGCACTAGAACAAGATAATCAATCCCCTGCATAGACACTCACTTTGGACTGCTTCAGGTCAGAAAGTTCATGTGAGAAATAATTGTCATAACTACTAACTGAAAGATGAACAGTAGTCAGAACAGAATCATCACAGCTGCAGACATAAGCAACCTTATAACCCAAACCTCTCAATTCAACAAATCACAACTGAATTGACCATCTGACAAAGTCAAATTCTCTGCTTTTGTAACAGCATTTAAGGGGAGAGGACTAAAACTTCCGGATGGGCCATAGAAATGAGGGAAGAAATTGGAACCATCTGCAGCTTCATAAACTAATCCATCTCCAAGCTACCACAAAATGAACGCCCATTAGGTGAAAATTGATAAAAATGCAATGAAGCATAGAGTGAATAAAAAGAAGAAACCACCTCTCAGTATGAATTAACTTTTCATGCTAGCTCATGTTTAGTTGTTAACCATTATGTTCTTACAGATTGCATACAGTATTGAGCGCTAAAACAATTAAATCACATGGGGAAAAAGAACCATAGTGGTTATTCAACCAAAAATATAGTATCAACCATCAAGTTCAGTGGGACACAATTTAATTGTAACTGAATTCCTTAAAGAAGAACAATTTACTAGTAGAGAAAGTATAAATATATGTTATCTTTTGGTTGGGATGACAAGGTAAAGATTTGGCAAAAGGTGCAGATGAGGGGTTAAATACTAAATAGGCAAATGTGAACTCAGAGATGAGAAAATTCAGGAGATACATTAACTTGACCCTGTAATAAAGAGAAAAATGCTCAATTAAAGGTTTATATACATGTAAATACTTACGAAAAATATTAAGAATTTTCCATGAAGTTGAATAACACTGGTTTCATGATGGAAATTTCTCCAGTGTAAATGGATAACCTATTGTTTGAGTGTTACAAATACATGGGGACAAAGGCCATCCAAAGGAATTCAGTTAAAAGAAAAGGTAGAAAACAACATTGCAATCTCTGTTTTATCATTATGTTGTTAGATCAATTAGTACCCAAAATTTAATTGCTTGGTTCCTCCTCTATCTAGGACCCATGGAATACATATAGTAGCTCAATTCCTTAAATTGCAACCTCTGTTTTATCTTTATGTTGTTAGATGATCAATTAGTACCCAGAATTTAATTGCTCGGTTCCTCCTATATCTAGGACCCATAGAATACATAGAGTAGCTCAATTCCTTAAAAAAAATGTCCGCTTCCTCCCCAGTGCAGGGACAAGAAAAAGCATTTCTTATAGATGGTTAACAGTGCCTGCTTCCTTCCCAGTACATAGATGGTTAACAGGGACAAGAATACATAGAATAGGCATCCATATAGATGGTTAACAGGGACAAGAAAAAAAAAAGTCTGCTTCCTCCCCAGTACATAAAATACATAGAACAGGCATCCATATAAGAATTAGAAACATAAAGTCTTAATAAAGAAACCTATTAATTAATTAATTAATTAATTAACCAAAAGCTGGGGCACTGGTATCTGCTCATTCTTTTCTCTTTTTTTTTCCCTTTTAGGGTAAAGATAGATATAATTTTATACCTTTTTAGTGTCTATTTGGAGCAAATACAGGTTCTCCATGCCTGTGAAAAAATTTTTCAACGTTGGCTTCACCTGCAAAGTTGTTAACCATACGCCATTAGGCATTTAAGACCAACGGTTGAGCAACCTCAAAAATCAAAATATAATTTCTTTCCAACGAAAGCCGCAAAAGGAGATGTTAATTCTGAAGAAAGTTGAAGGACCCCAGACTCACTCTTGAAAATCCGATCAACACTAAAACCGGAAAAATAGTAGAGAGAGAAGCTAGATGATCAATCAAGGGCTTGTTGTATGTGGCTATGTGCGTTGTCGAATTACCCTATCCGAAGAAGTCGATTCCACATATATCCAGCAGAATTTCGTTGTGGAGAGCAAAATTTAAAGCATATTCTACAGGAAGAAAAAAGGGAGAAGCATTCATTCTAAAGGGGAGCAAGTGAGATAGAATGAAACCTGATCGAGCTTGCTGAGATGTATACAACCAGTAGTTTTATCAAGATCCCCACCAAAGGTAGATCCGCTCTTCTGCAACTCTTCCCATTCCTTAGCCGTACTGATCCTGTATACAAACTCCTGGGATTCTCTTACTTCCTCTTTCCTAGCCATTTTTATCTTCTCTACTTCCTTTTCTTTTCCCAAGACTATAAATGTTTTTGATACCCCATGATTTTTGATACACTTAGCCTTAGCCGGAGCCCGGAGACCGGAGGAGTAAGTATCATACGGGTACCGAGAGGGCAGTACTCATTTGGTCATAGTCATATGTTCTGCTATATCGATGGGTGAAAGGTCTTTCGGTATCACACCCACCCACCCTTTCGGCATCAAAGAATTAGGCAGAACTTCTCATGAATTTTGATAAATGCCAGTAGAGTAGCAATGGGTCTGGTCTGTCATATAGAACCGAACCGGCATTATGATTCTGAGCTTTGTGAATTGTCTGGATTGCACTATTTTTTTTCATTTTTTTTTTTGCAAAAGAACAAAATATATTTATACGCTGAAAGTTACATGAGGAGATAAATAAGCAAAAATAATTGATTATACTGTCTATGTATATGTAAAAAAGAGAAAAATAAAAATAGATATTAGTCTTTTAAGTTGGCTCTTGTGTAGCTGATCAACCCAATGGCTCACCATGCCAAAATTTGTCATATTTATTAAAGATTGGTTATCAGAAAAGACCTTGAGTTGAGAGATATCATGTACTTGGGCCTCTCGCAATCCTTCTAAGAGTGCTCTAACTTCAGCATCGTGGCTGTTGATAGCTCAGCAAGGTGCTCCTCTTGCGATAACCAGTTGGCGACTAAAGGGGCTGATGTAGAACCCACATCTTACATAACCAAAAGAAGGATCAAAAGAGACATCTACGAAAAGTGAGTATGTATCCATGGCGGTGAGAGCTGGATTAGCTGCATCAGGAAGAATTGGAGCTGATAGTTCATCGTATTGGAACTAAGACACTAGGTTGGCTACCTATTTCGGGTCCGACTCTACGAGCTCAAATAATTTTTTATTTCTGGCTTTCCAGATATGGTAGCTTAGGATACTGAAGCGGGCTAAGCTATTTATAGCTTGTTGCTTACCAAAGTGGATGGTTAACTCATGGAACCAATCCTTTATGACCTGATGTATGGGTTTTATAGGCAAAAGTGATGGATTTAACCCGATTTGAGCTTCGCACCAAACTGCCCTAACAAACGGGCATTGGAAGAAAAGGTGATGGGCTGTCTCAACTTGAATCTTGCAGAGGACACATAGTTTATCCCCTTCCCACAACCAAGCATGGCATTTACTCTTAGTTGATATGCCTTCCCACACTAGCTTCCATAGGAATAGTTGGAACCTAAATGGAATTTTGAGTTTCCATAAGAGTTTCCACTCGAAAAAAGTTGCTAATGAGGATCCCTCTTCAGAGACAAAGAGTCTGTAACCTAATTTCACCGAATAGATCCCTGAGGAGTTACTTTTCCATATCAGGTTGTCATTCGAGGAGCTAAGCTCTGGAGTGATGTTTGTGATGTGTAATATAGAAAGATCTTGAAAAATGTGTTATAACTTATGGATGTCCTAGGAACCATCTGGGTTTAGAAGATCATAGACTAATAAATTGGTAGATGCCGGCTGTAACAATTGGTCTTTCAAAGGTGGTATATTCCCAGCAAGGGTGGGGACCCATGGGTCTGAAATTGCATGAATGGAATTCCCATTGTGCACTGCCCAGAGTGTTTTTTCTTTTTTTTTTTTTGTTCGGAACCATTTAAGACTCGATCCAATTATATACTTAAAATATAAGGTTAATTACTTAGTGATAAATTACTTTAAATATGCCATGTTTCCAAAATTTTACTTATATATGCCTTTACTAAAAAATCTAATCATTAAAATTGACTGAAAGGTTAAGACAAAAATCTCTATGATTGTTCATTAATTTTTCAGATTATGCCCTTAGTATCCAAAACTGAAAACATTTAGATTTTGAGCTAGACCTGTTTCATCTTTCATGAGCTAGGGTGGGCCAGGTTCAGGCTAGGTTTTCTCTCTATATTAATAAAATATGTTCAGGCCCAAGCTTGATTCCAGCCTGATCATCAAACCTAGATCTTGAGCTCAAAGCCCAGCCCAAGTCTGAAATCTAACCAAGAAGTTGGGAAAAAAGATCTATTTCTATTTTTATTTGACAATAAAATTAATTTACTTATATTAAACAACCAGAAAACCTAAAAATTCTAAAAAGGAACAAAGAAACAATTTCGTATATTTAAGTAATTTGGTGAAGTTACAGGGTAACCCTAAAATATATAAAGGGCTCCTGTTTTTCTTGTAAATTTTCTTATATTTTAAGTCTAAAAGGACAAATTTCCCAGACAAAAAGAAGAAGAAGAAAGAAGAAAAACAATCACTTGTGTGCATGACATATTAATAGTGGCTTTCTCTTGTTCATTTTGTACTTGTCGTAGAATGGAGAAAGTGGGCAAAGACAAAAGTAGGAAGCCAAGGTGTTGGGTACACTACTGTGTCTAGAATTGCCACATTGGTTTGCCCTGCTTTTGTAAAATGGCATTAGCAATGGTACCTCCAAGACACAGTAGTGTACCCAATACTTCCGCTTGCCCAGCTTTTATCTTGATGCCCACTTTCTTTCTTTTTTTTCTTTTTTATTTTTATGATGGAACCAAGAGGGGCTACACAAGATAGGGGGCTAGCACGTCCAGTCCCCACAAATCACAAAAACAGATGAAATCTAAGTCCAATGGGAGCTTACATAAATCAAGCAAGGCAGATCCATTGATAGAGGAACACACCATTAGCAAGCCAGTCAGCCACTTAATTAGTTTTTCTGAAAGGCGGATCAGATTAGTCCACTTGCGTGAAAAATTTTATTTGATCTCTAGCAGCTTAAATAACCTTTTGCAATTTGCTTATTAAATAATAAGACCACCCAGTGTCAAACCAGTTCTTTAAAAACCGAAGTAGGGGTGCAACTTGAGGCCCAGCCCAAGCCCAAAATTTTACACTGGATGGGTTTTGAACTTTGGTCCTCGGACACAGCCCAGTCCAATTATATCACATTCATACATATATATGCATAAATATTTATATAATATTAGAGTGGGTTCATTGACTAATCCGAACCCAGCCCAGAGCTGAACCCAACCCAAATGAATCAAATTACAATGCAGGCTAAACTTAGGTTGAGAAGGTCAGGTTTGACCTCGAACTTGGGCCCTAAATCCAAATTTTAGGATTGGGCTTGAATTGACCATAAACCCAGTCCAATCCACCCGACTTGCACCCAACTCAGATAAATAGGGTTTTGGTAGAAATGTCGAAGCTCAAGTTATCCAACCCAAGTCCAATCTGAGATGAATACAGGTTAGATCAACATAAATAATTTCCACCACTTATGCACTAACCTATCATCCAGAACTTAAATAGGCAGTAGTGATACCCAAATACAAGGATTTATATTTGGGTATAAATCGAGTAGATGTTATACTCAAGGCATTAGGCCCTTGAATAGTAAATGCACTCTGACCTCGATATTCTTCAGTTGGACTTAAAAATTAAAATTATTCATTCCATTTTTCCTCAAAAAAGGCACAAGGGAAGAAAAACAACCAAATATTGTTGAATTACATTTTAGAAGAAAATTTACAAGAAATTTTCCATCATCCCACGGAGTTTGAATAAAAATGGCAGCAGTGTCGCTTTATCACTCATCAGCCTATTTGGCAATTAGCTTGCAATAGGACCAACTAATCTTACCCGTCTCTTCCCTCATTTTTCCCTTCATTATTTCTGGTCCTCAAGGCTTCAGGGATTTTCATGTTCCTCAGAGAATTAGCAGTAAATTGCACCAGAATTTCAAAAATAACAAATAAGCAAGATAAAAGGAGTAAATTCGCTGAATTATTCTGGATCTACATAGAATAAATTTCAGTGTATAATCATGCACAGAGTAAACAGATAATGGGGTAACAAGTAAGAATATCTCCTTTCTGAAAACATTAAAAGAAATAAAATAGTGATTATGACATCTCTAACTCCGACACTTTGACTGCAACTCAAAAGTCACCGTAAATCAGCACACCATCTATGCCTGCAAATAAGCAAGATAAAATGAGCAAAAACGCAAGAGAATATAGTAAATATGAAACTCAAGCAGCACCGTCTTTGGAATAATATCATCTACCTTATTAGCGATGTTGTTGGAGAGCCAGTCCAGTCCCTCGTACAACCCTTCTCCAGAAGTGGCACATGTGCTCTGGATGTACCTAATAGAAAGAGAGTAATCACCAACATACAAGTGAATATGAGGAAGATAAGATATCAACAGAAGAGACAAGAGATAAGACTGTTTATTTGATGTACCAGTGGCGTTGACGAAGGGAATGAAGACCAAGTTTATCAGTGATCTCAGCGGCATTCATTGCATTCGGAAGATCTTGCTTGTTTGCAAACACAAGCAGCACAGCATCCCTTAGTTCATCCTGCCCATGCCCCAACACAAAATATCATTCAAGTATAAAAGGCCATACATATATACCAAACGAAAAAGAAAATGTCTGCTACTTAATAGCTGAAAATGGGTGATACCCAGATTGGTATTCGTAACATTACATAAAACTCTCTTACCTCATTCAACATCCTGTGCAACTCATCCCTGGCCTCAACAACACGGTCTCGGTCATTGCTGTCTACCACAAAGATGAGACCTTGTGTATTTTGGAAGTAATGTCTCCACAAAGGACGGATCTGAAAAGACAAAAAGTATATTAGATGAGACCTTGTGTATTTTGGAAAAGGTTTTATGACTAGGCAACTAGAATGGATTTAGCTTGTACATGTGCATCTACCATTATCATCACCATCAAAATTTTCTTTAAATATTAGCATGGGTAGAATTAAAATAAAAAAAAAAAAACACTGAAAGATGAGGTGGCTTAATTAGATTATAGTATATATTAAGCACATATTTTAAAATCTCTAATCAGCACTAGACCGTCCTCCATAACCATGCATCTCAACAACATATTTACATAACCATGTACTCAAGTAACTGGGTACACGTGTGTATATTGTTCTTTATGACTACATCCTCTATTTTTTTGAGACAAAATAACCAGAGATCATGCCATGCCTACTTGCTTATTTCTGTTAACTTTCATCAACTGCCCTACTTAAAAAATCTTAGGAAAGACATTAATGTAAATACAAGAAAATTTTTCCATGCACATGTACCCAAGCAATTATGAATAAATCTAGACCTAGGGCTGGCAATCTTGACCCTAACCCATTTAACCCACCCAACCCACCACCTTAGAACCCCATCCATACCCACCCAATCTATTGGTGGGTCAATAAATCTAGAGCATCATACCATGCTTTTTTTGTTTTTTTTTTTTTTTACTTCTATTAACTTTCATACACTTTGCTCCACTTACAAAATCATAGGGAAGCTATTAATGTAAACATAACAACTTGTCATAAACATGAACCTATGCGATTATGAACAATCCTAAAGCCAATCAACATCAGCCTATACTACTGAACATACTAAGATGTAATCATTGATTAGGGGGCCAATTGATAATAGTAGAAGTTACTAAACTGAAAAGTTTATTGCTTTATCTTTAGTGAATAAGATTTTAAGGAGGTTGGAGGCTCCTTAATGGCTAAGGCTAAAGTTGGGTAAGTTACTATATCCTTGAATATTTTATTATTTAATTATTTTATCTTCTAAAAGAAAAAGCAATAAGTCATTCAGCTCAACAACTCCAGTTGTTATAAAATGCCCCCAAGGCTTTTGGCTTGCAATTTTGGTGAATAAAATCTTTATGATTAGAACACCTGTGACTTTGTATAATAGTTAAGCAAGTTGTCTTAAAATGTCAGCCACACATGGATAGTGTTTCCTATTATAGCAAAAGAGACACTGAATGACGAGGTGGCTTAATTAGATATAGCTTATGTTTATGTTAAGTGCAGATGTTAAAATATCTAATCCGCACTGGACCGTCCATAAGCATGCATTTTAAAAGCATAACAAAAGAGACTCATGCATCACATTGGTGTTATAAGATACCCATATATAGGGGAGTGTTCATATTCAGTTTCTTGATCAAAAGGAAACTGAATTGGTTGTAGATGAGTCTAAATAGTCCCATGCTGATTTTTTTGTTTTTTTAATTAAAAAAAACTACAAAAATTTGAGAGGTTCAGGAAGAAAATGGAGGAGGAGAACAAGGGCATCATACCATTCCCATTTGTTAACTTCTTTTAACTTCCATTCAGTGGCCCACTTGCAAAATCTTTTAAATGAGCACAATTTTCCAGCACATGCATCCATGCAATTATAAATAAGTCTAAAAGCAATCAATTTATATTATTGAACACATTGAGATTTAATCATTGATTAAGGCTTTTGGCCTACAAATTCTTTGTGATTAGTATGTTTACGATTTTGCATAACAGTCAAACAAATTGCAAGAAGCCTGAAACAAACAGTTCCATAAATTCTAAACGAAATGGCAAATAAAAAATGTAAAAACATTTTCTTTATAAGGCTTGGATGATGATGATGAAAACATTAATAACAACAATGCATTCTATCCTAAATGATCATGGGTTCTTATGCGTGTATTGCAACCATAAGGAATCTAAAACTTCCCAATTTATGGTTTCCAAGTATTTCAATACAAAATTTCAGGATAAGCTCTCAATTGGGAGATTAAGACCTTCCAACACAATATTTCAATACATACCTTGTCCTGACCACCTACATCCCAAACAGTAAAGCTAATGTTCTTATATTCCACAGTCTCCACGTTAAATCCTGATAAACATATCTTGTTAGTTACAATTAAGAGTGAACATAATACAAGCCAGACACAAATTATAAGTTCCAGTGATTTGTGCAAACACTTATGTCCCATATCAACCATGCATGGAAAAAAAAAAACATAAGACCACATGGGGTAGAAATGAAGGCATTCTTCAACTAGAAGGTAGTACTCTGGTCTTTTCATTAGTCTTTAGTAGGTTGTTTCTCAATTGCTGTTGCCTAGTTTTGCTATCTATTTTTTCTGATGGTTTTTTCCTTCAACTAAATCTATCATTTATTGCCAAAAGAACTAGAAGGTAGTTATTTTCACATAAAACAAAATCTTATTAAAATGAGGCAATGACTATATCCCTCCTAATCTTAATGTGCCATTTGTCACATTTAAATTTAAAAGTAAATATATTTATATGCCACTTATCCTCATAATGAAGGGTAATGAAAGCCCCCACAGCAAAACTTAAATTAACCAATCAAATAAGACAATAGATTGAACAGATCATCAAGAGCACAACTGGCAAAGTAAGAAAACAACTAGCCCAAGTAATAAGGATATGCAAGAACAGTATAACATCTTTTGTACATTAAATAGGCATCCAAGCAGATTATCCCACAAGACATCCTAAACACATCCACCTTCAATTGTATTCATATATCATAGGGTTAAAATCATACCAATGGTTGGAATGGTAGTGACAATCTCTCCTAGCTTGAGTTTGTACAAAATGGTGGTCTTACCCGCAGCATCAAGACCCACCATAAGAATACGCATCTCTTTCTTGGCAAACAGTCGACTGAAAAGCTTAGTGAAAGACAGCCCCATCTTTGTGACTGATGGCTCTACAAATTGCAGAACAAAAATTCATTCAAAATGCAAATAGCCCATAGGGAATGACATATTAACAAATACTATAAGAAGTTCGTCATTTGTTCGAAAGAAAAAGTGGTTAGTTAGTTTATTATTTATAACATGGAGTTCACTACAATAATAGGAAAAGAAGTACACGGAAAGCATGCATGAATACCTGAAACAGTTCCCCACAGTTAAATACCCAACTTAACAGGGGGATCTCAAGTATTATACCTAGAAGTTAAAAACAAAACTTATAGAAAGCCACAACAAAAAATTTAAACCATGTAAATTGCCTGAAAAGAAAGCATAGTGTAGCTCAGGAATGTATAAAGGTTTCTACAGGAAGAAGAATCACTAAAAAATGTAACCGGTTAACTAAATAGTAAGGGTCTTAATGTATAAAACAAGATTAAAATGAGAGAAGAATTTCACAAGGAAGCAAAAAAGATGGCTAAGCTTTTCATCCCCTCATGTTTAGATAAATTCAAACATATTCCTGCTTACCATACTATTCTATCTTTTAAAATAACATTAAAAAAAAGAAAAATCATTGTCCTTAAAATGGCAAAGCATATCATTCGATCAAATTTATACAACAACCTCACTCAAATCCAAAGGGAAAAATCATGCCAACATCTGAATAACCCGTAAGTCAAATATATTCACATAGTGACATAAACTAGCAGTCTTCGTTTCGACAAAGCAACAAAATCTTAAAACACATCAAAATAGAACCACAATCAAGTGCATAATAAAATATTACCTATTAGAATCAGAGTGTCTGGAAAAGAAAACAGAAGAAAAAATCATTGCAACCATCAAAGTTAGAACAAAAAGACAACAGTATGGAATCTCAGGTCCACGATAAAAAAAAAAAAAAAACAATAAACTAGCACTTATCATGATGAAAAGAAACAAATCGACAAAATCCGGCATGAAATTCAATTTTAAGAACCGGAAAATTATGAAATGGTATGAATTATTCGAGCAACCAATGCACCAATGCGTGCATCAAAATAAAAATCGGCTAGATCATGCAACAATATCAATTAAAAAAATTGCAGAGAATAAGAAACAAACCAAATCAAGCCAAATTGAACCCCAATTTCGCAAATCAATCGAGAAAACGAAATCCTAAGTCCTTGAAGGAAGTGAACCAAATTGGTCTCGGATGAAACAAGTTAAACTGAAACCAACAAAAGAGATCAGATGAGAGAAGTCTTGAAAGCACCAGATCAGAACGAAAAGAAACAAAGAAATCACGAAAGCAAGCTCTTACATGAGAGAGAGGAAGAATGCAGTTGAGGGCGATCCGAGCGAGCAGATCTCAAGGAGCTGTCCTCCACAATGAGGTTCCACCGAAATAAAGGGAGTATTTATAGGGATGTAGGAAATGGCTAGTTAAGTTAGTTAAGATGCTAAAATTCACAAGGGATCTGATTCCATATGATCATCTTGATGTGAGACAATCCTTTCCTATCACCAGATTAGAATAAGATGTTACATAGACCACACAAATATTATATGGGAGGAGATCTGCGCGTATGTTAGTGTCTCACGGTTACACGAAAGCCAGCAAATTTGAATTTTATCGTTAAGAGTGGATAGACCAAAACCAAAATCTACGTCATCTTTCAGCCAAAGGAAAAGAGAAATGCCCACCGCACATTTAATTTAATTAATTAAATTCCAAATTTTCATTTAACAAAACAGCATGAAGTGCCACGTGTCAAAGAATTAATCTTGTAAGGGAAAGAAATATTTCCATAGTTGGCAACATCTCTGAAAAGGGACTTTGTCTTTTATGAATTTATTGAAATACCATTTGCACGGTGTTTGACTACTTGGGTTGGTTTAACGTTCAACTCTATTCCATGTTTCCTGAGGTTGCGTTTGGACAGAAAGTGACTGTTGTTTTTTTTTTTTTTAAATAGTGATGGGTGAAAGAGTATAAAGTTTTACATCGATAAATTGATGTAATTTTTACATCGATTATCGATGTAAAATTTTAGAGATGATGAGGTTTTACATCTATTATTGACGTAAAATTATACTCCATCTAAACACATACAAAACTGAACCAGAGTATAATTTTACGTTAATAATAATTATACCCTCTTTCCAAATACATACAAAATCAAACCGATGTAAAATTTATGTCGATTCTTGATTTACATTGCATTCAAATGCAACTTGACAAAAATGCAATAAAAATGTAAGATATACCATATACCACACCGACTGGCCTCAGATCAGATGATATGGTCCACAAATGAAGTTTTGTCTTTGCAACAAGTATGAACACATGATTTAGTGAATTAGCGATTTTGGTGGGTGGGCCCTTTGTCTTGTGGCTTTGAAGCAAGGTGAGCCCAGTCAAAACAGGATTGTTGGTATAGGTTCAATCCAGCTAAAAGGTACGAGTTTGGGCCCATAAGAAATGTGGCCCATAAGACTACCTTTTCCATTCCTTTCCATTCCATAGGAAATGTGGACAATCTTCTTACACAGTAATGGGGTCGATGCAAGTCGAGTGGAATGGGCCGGGTTTTACCTCAATCCAGGCCTAATCTTAAATTTTGGGTCTAAAGTATAAGCCCGGCTTGAGCCTGAGGTCAAGTCCGAACTATTCAACCTGAGCCTAGCTCGCCTTAAAATTTTATGCATTCAGGTTGGACCAGGGTCAAGGTTGGGCTTGGACCGGTCAATCATTTCATACTAAAAACGGATATAAATGTATATCTATATGCATGTATGTATGATTTATTAGAAAAATATGCATATATGCATGCATGTTAATATGTATCTATATATATACATATATACATATATATAATCAGACAGGGTACGAGCTACCTAATGGTTAGACCCAAGCCCAGACCAGAAAATTAAAAAGCCTGGAATTTTGGGCTTAGGCCCATCCCAAGGACCAAAAATTTAAACGCACCCCGTGTAAAATTACGGGTTGGATTGGTTTGGGCTCAGGTAGGGCCCACCCAAATGGACCCTACATGTAATGGTGCATGGTATGTAGTAGCTATTTTATATCAAACCCCACCCTTGTTGTTCATTGACGACTAAGGAAGCAAACGGATTAAATCAGATTCAATTGGTTTTGATAGGATTCGATTTGAATTCGAATTTTATCGATAAGTCGGATCTTTAGATCTGATATAATCTAACTTGTTTTCTTTAAAAATTAGTAAAGTATTAAAAGAAAATAAAATATACTAATTTAAATAAAATAAAAACAAAAATTACAAGTATTTTTAATTATTTTCATCATATATATACATGTTTTTTATAAAATATAAATAATATAACAAATTTATAAAAATATATTTATAAATAAATAAATAACATATATATGTATTATATATATATATATATATATATATATATATATGTATATTTATAAATATATAGTAAATATCAAACCATATCTTTTATCGGATAGGGGTGATCCGAATATGATCCAAACATGAGTGATTCAAATTCAACCAAATAGGATCAGATATTGGTAGAGGTGTAAAACGGGTCGTGCCACCCTCCCTAAGGATAACTTGGGGGGATCGACCTAGCACAACCCACAGCCCATCCCCATGCGGGCCCATGCCGGGCTGTGCCATGCCACTTGCTAAACCAGGCCAAATCTATTTAAATAAAAAAAATGAAAAAAAAGTTAAAATGTTAATTTTATATGAATTTTGATGTACACAATTGCTTATATACAACAATTAAATAAATTAGTATAATAAAATTGAAAATAATTATTATTTTATTAATATATTATATACTATATTATTATATAATTATAATTTATATATTATTATATATATAAATAATATATATGGGCCATGTTGGGCCATGCCAGGCTGGGCCACAAGTTGGGCCATGCCAGCACATGGGCCACGGGCAGTTGTGCCTTGTCAGCCCAGCCCGTGAACCTAAAACCCTAGACCCAGCACAGCCCACACGGTCGTGTCGAGCTGTGCCGGGCCATGGGTGGCACGACCCAATTTACACCTCTAGATATCGCATTGGATCGGATATGATCTGATCCATTTGCACCCCAATTGATGATTGTTTTATCGCCTATGATCGTGGGTTGTTGTAGACAACCAGGTGGGACCAGCCGTTGAAACTTGAACCCCACTCCATTTTATCATCCCATTCAACCACACACAAGTCCTTCTCATACAGGTTCTTTTAGCTGCCTCATGCCTGTTAATGTCGTTGCTTAGTGCTTTTCAAATTCTTAAAGCTTATCTTTTTTCTTTGGGTAAATTGCAGAAACCTTTTCTAAAGTTTGTGATTGTTGCTGAACCTCCCCTCAAGTTTGATATTTGTGATCACTTCCCTTAACTTTCTAATATAGTTGCAATTTGCAAGTAGATTCCTTTTGTTAGAATCCTCTAAGAAGATGCATAAAAATGTCCAAAATATCTATGTATCTATTTTTGACCAAAATGTTTATTTTCCAAATTTTTATTCCATATGAATTGCTAGCACAAGCACTTCCTATCTCTTTTCTGAAATTTATTTATTTTCCAAATCTGCCCTTCGTATCAATCACTCAAGCCTTGTTCACTTTTCGGTAAGTTACTTACTCGGGTAAATACAATTTCCTAGGTAAGTTTTTCCTAGGAAACACTTACCTGGGTAAATGCATTTACCTATATTCTTTTATTTCTCAAGTAAATTAGGCAATGACCATTTTAGTCATAAAAATCCATTATTAAAAGGGGCATTTTTGTCTCATTCAAGTGTTAGCAACTTTCCTCCTAGGTGGGAAAGTTATTTACCCACCTAGGAGATGGGTATCACTTTCCTGGGTAAGTGATACCTAGGAAATAAAATTTCCCTGGTCCCCACATTAATCTAAAAAATCAACATGGGATTCTTGGTCAATGGGAAGTTGAGAACCAAAATCCCATCGACCAACTTTCCCCCCTCTCAAAATCCAAAAAAAGAACGCCCCTCAAAGATAAAGCTACAACTTTAAATTCACTTTTCTATGTTATTTATAAAGTTTGTTTTGTTTTTTATGTAGAAACCAACCTCAATAATAACTGTATGAGTAGAGCATTTTGGACATTTTTGTGCCTCTTGTTAGAGGATTTTAGAAGAAGAGATCTACTTGCAACTGTCATAAAGTTTAAAGAAGGTGGTTGCAATTAAGAAACTTTACGGGAGGTTTCAACAATAGTCAAGAACTTTAGGGGAGGTTTCAGCAATTTACCCTTTTTTCTTTTTTGGAAAACCTTAAAAGCTTAATAACATTATGGCTGTGTCTGTTTGCGATGTAAGTGCTAGACGGGTGTAATATTACACTCTGGTATGATTTTGTGGCTATTTGGATGGAGTGTAAAAGATTAACAAAAATTGGTGTAAAACTCCATCTTGAATGACTTTTACATCAAAAAATCGATGTAAAAGTGCTCCTACTTGTAATAACGCTCTCTCTCTCTCTCTCTCTCTCTCTCTCTCTCTCTCTCTCTCTCTCTCTCTCTTCTATAAAACCTTCAAAAATGAAACTAAAACTCTCATCTAATAAAACCCTTGGGCTGCATTTGTTTTAGGTGTAAATTCAGTTTTACACTGATGGGAAATGTGAACCAGTTTAGTTGTCAATTTGAAAATTTACACTGACTAAGTTTGGTTGTCAAGGTATAAATTCGGTGAGATGGGAGATACATTGCATTCAACGAGAGCGTCAACACAGAATAGGGAGTGCTGAGAGCGTCGCGACGCCGTCGCCGGTTTTGCTCGAATATAGGCCTGAGTTCATTGCTGCGACAAGGGATCATGCTATTAGGGGAAGTTTCATGTGGTCACTGCTACAGTCGATTCTACTTGCTTAGCAGATGGAACAGAAGTGATGGTTTCAGGGAGGCAAAGATCAAAGTGAAGAAAGAGGAAGGATTGCCATTCTGCATTCATCTCGAAAGAGAAGATGATCTACAGTATCTTCGGGTGATTTCAACGATTCTAATAAATAGAACAAAGGAGGAGGGAAGCAGAGGAAGAAGAAGAAGAAGAAAAAGGAGGAAGAGGAGGAGAAGATGAGAGAGAGAGAGAGAGAGAGAGAGAGATCCGGATGTGGAAGATCGAATTGTGTTTTGCTGTTGCCACCCTAGGTTCAGGTCCACCACTGCAACAAGTTGTAGCATTTGGTTTCAGGCCAACTTCATTCGTGTGTAGAAGTCGGGAGGGAGAGAGCTAGGGAGGCGAGAGAGGGCTTTGTCGTTGGGGACAAAGAGGGTTTCTGTTATTGGGAAGGTTGAAGGGTCAATGGTGGAGAGGACTCCCACCCAATTGCCAAAATTGCCGGTGCCAATTAGAGCTTTACTGATGCCAAAATCTCATGTTGGATGTTTGACGGAGAAGCATTGGTGCCAGCAAGAGAAAAATTATGGTTAAAACAGAGAGGAAGAAAGAGACGTTAGGGTGAGAAAAGTATGATAGAAGTCGATGAATTTTAGTTTTACATCCTTAATTTCAATGTATATTTTACATCGATTATTGGTGTAAAGAAAATTCAAAAATAAGTTTTACACCGATTTACGGTATAAAATTACACTCTTTCCAAACATATGTACAATCGAACTGGGATATAAAGTTTAACCCGCTTCGATTTTCCACCTCGAACAAGCGTGGTCTCACAAGTGAAATTGAAACTCAACAAGGCTTACAACATCTTTTGCTGAATTTTGATTCCTTCCTCAGGTTACTGATTAATGATGTATGATTAGGTTACTTGATGGGCACCACAATCAATGTATTTTACATTAAGAACTAAGTTGTCCTAAGTTGTCTTAAGAGGAGTTTCATTTCTTTAGTCCACTTCTGTTGCCTGAATTGAGTGCTTATGAAATATGAACTATTTTCTAAGGATTTTATGGCTTGCAATTTTATTTCTTGGTTGGTATCCTGATCCATGATTAAAATTTGTCTTTATTGCTTGGTGAGTGAATGTTAGCTTACATGACTAATCATCTGGATGGGTAGGTTGAAATATTTAATGGTTCATGTTTAACCATTGTATTATGGGATGTTTTAGTTGACTTTGAATTATATGTTAATGTTTTTTAAATTAGAACCGGATTGTTAATTCTAGTCCGTAATGTTGAACTTGGATGAGACTTGAAAATAACCTCAAAGTTCATTTTCTTTAAATTGGGATATACAAGTGGTGTTTTCATTTTGGTTTCAATCTGATTTTCCTTTATGGGCGGTTTTATATTTCGCCTGTCCAGAACTTAATTTTAGTTTCGAATGATTTTGGCATGCAACATACAACTTAAAAGAATGAAAGAATCCTTTATCAAATCTAGATTCTCAATATAAAATCCAATTCTTAATGGGATATTTAGGTTTATTTTCCAAATAAAGTTTCAAATCCTGAAATTTTCCTTTAAGGATTTGGATGTGCTTCTTTGCATCATTCAAAATTTCAGGTTCCATCACATTACTGAATTGAAATATGGAAGTAAATAAAGCTTGTTTTATTATTTTTATAAGGTTCCTTCCTTTAGATGGAATACAAGTGATGGTTGAAGGTAAATAGGCTTGGAATTGTAAATTGAAAGTAAATGGTTTTATGTTGAAGAGAATTGGCTAGATATGCATCTCTATTCAACCCCAATGACGGATTATCAATGGCATGGTGATGCCTATTTTGGCTTTGTATCAGTTCAGTTTTGGGACTCACATATCGACTCATTTTGAGTCTGGATCTTGCTTTTTCTTTGCATTACACGTCTCCTTTTGATATTCACATTTTAGTTGGGGTTAGGCCTCTCACTATAGTCATTGATTTTATTATTTTTTGAATATACTATTCCCTACTTCAACTTCAGAATTCATGCACTTAGGCTCATCTGCCTAGATTTTAACGCTTGCATTTTAATTCATTACTCTCAGTTTTAATAGATAGTTTAATTCGGGCTTGGTTCCAGAATGAGTTGCAGTTTTTTTTTTTTTTTTTTTTTCCTTATCCATATCAAATTTGAAATTTAAATTCAAAAGTGGGTTTTAATTAGATCATCAAAGTAATCAATGTTCTAATTACTTTTTCTTTTTTTTGTTTTTCTTGGTTAAAGATGCAATGAGCGACACTTATGCATAGTTGAAGATAATGGACAATTCTTTTATATTTAGAATTTCTCTATTTTCTTGAAAGTCATGTAGACTTTAATATGTATTGAGGGAAATTTGACATTTATAATACATTTTAAACATTGGATGTATTTTTTTTTTTTGTATAACAATGCATGCCTTCAAATTATACATGGCATGTATTGAATTATTACAATAATATAACCATTTGTTAGAGATTATTATATAATTTTCAATCGGTATTGCTTTAAGGTGGCAGTCTCAAATGTCATTATTTTACTATTTTATTTGGAATATAGCCACAATTTTTCTATAGATTGAACCAATTAGCTATGGTTTTTCAAGAAATTGTGTGCATAGATTGCATCTTTTAGCTACGGTTTGTCAAAAAATCGTAGCTATAGGTTAGAGTATTTAACTATGGTTTTTGCAAAAAAAAAAAAAAAAAGAGACCATAGTTATAGGTTAGTACATTTAGCTACGGCTATA
The DNA here is from genome assembly GCF_056320005.1 of Nelumbo lutea. Lineage (NCBI taxonomy): Eukaryota > Viridiplantae > Streptophyta > Magnoliopsida > Proteales > Nelumbonaceae > Nelumbo > Nelumbo lutea. Next base: position 76,382,018 of record NC_142687.1, read on the forward strand.
AATAGAAGAATTATAATTATGGTTTTATAAAAATCCGTGGTTATAGATTTGGATATATAACTACGGATAATTTAAAAACTGTAGCTATATGCATCTTTTAGCTATGGTTTAGTCTGTGGCTAAAGGATCATATGGTTTGCAGCTGCCCTTTAGCTACGGACAAATACCGTAGCTATAGATGGATTATAGCTATGGATTAATTGAACCGTAGCCGTAGGCTATAGCCACGTGAACATAGGCTACGGTTTATTGTCCGTAGCTAAAGGTCATATTTCTTGTAGTGCCCAAACAAGGACTAAAGACGAACAACACACAAAACAGAGATGAGTCTTCTTTGAGAAGAGAAGCCGAGAGAACCCAAAGCCTTTGATTTCAATTGTCAGTTAGAGTGAGACTCTCATCTCTAATGAGCTTTTCGATGGCGGCATTTTCCAATCCCTAAAACTAGGGGTGGATTCGAGCCGAGCCGAATAGTACCAGGCTCGAGCTTGGCTCGGCTCAGCTCGGCTCGACTCATTTTATATTTTATAAAAATTTTATATAAAAAAATTAAGAATTATAATAATTAATAATTATAATATTTTTATTATATATATATTCTACCCGACTTGCAAGCCTCACGAGTCGAGATCTAGTAGGCTCAAACTTATCATGTTTAATAATCGAACCACTGAATTGAGCTCGAGCTCGACTAAAACCAAACCAAGCCGAACTCGAACAGCTCGTGAAAAGCTCGGCTCATTGCCACTCCTACCTAAAACCTTTGTTGCCGTTGGATTCCTGACTGAGTTGACGAGTCTACGACTCGGAAAAGCGTTACTTTATCAAGGACCTCCAGGTCCCTCACTCAAAATCCGTCTGTCTGCGGAGAGACCAGATTGAGCTCGCCATTCAGGGTTTCTTAGTTTACTTGGGAAGAAGAACAACAGCAGAGCACCAAAGCCACTCCCTCAAACTCAAAATACAAAGCCCATCAAAAGGTTGAGTGATGAACAAGGATCCTCTGTTGTTCCGTTGATGGGTATTCTATTCTCCAAACGATCAGCAGAAGTGCAACGTGTATTTTACATTAAAAAACCGGATCGTTGTTAAACTCTTCCGTGTAATTTTGTATTTACACCCCAAACAAACGCAACCTATATGAACTTCATGTTGTTTACCAAAAAAAAATTCCATGTTCGGACTTGACAGTCTGTCACCACTTGCCCATCAAAAATAAGCTGTCATCACTCAGCCATAGACGATTTTTAATGCACACCACCCTTCTCTCAAATTTGTTTGAAAGATATTGCTCAGAAATATAAAAAAGCTGTTTATCTCTCTCGAAGACATTCTTTTCTTAGGCATGAGTGCATGACATGAGATCGGGCCCAAGGTCTCTGGTGGCGTTCAACACTGATGTGTATATACATTAGTCTGATAACTAAATAAAAAAAAAATCTGTTAATTAAACTGGTCGGTTGTGATCCTCCAAGCATATAAATATATAATTGTTTTATGGCTGCAGACAATGGCAACCAGTGTGGCTGTCCCCAGACCCAAGCTGGGGCCTTCGGATTTTCTCCATTCATGCAGTAACAATTGAATAAACAAATGAACGGTTGCACCAAAGCAAAGCTCAGCTTCTAATCAGCCTAAAACAAATAACAAATAAGGATCAGGGAATTTGTGTTTATACCTACAGCATTACCTTTTAAGGAACCCTACTCACCTTTTTCATTTGGCGAAATCCAACAAGTACATAACTTCGTATAGATCCTACTATCAAAAAGACCAAGCAAGCAAGCCATACTGCCATAGTCTAAAGAGCTCAACTGAAAGTTCACTTCTCTTGCTTTCAAGTTGGAAAAGATACAATGTACGTTTTCAACCGAATATCAGAGGAACTACATTTGAATTTGTTATATAACCCCACTGGGAGGCTTCTGTTGCCTTCTCGGTGAAATAAAAGAGGAAGCAAACCGAGCCATCATATTAACCCCTTCAGGGATGCTTCTGTTCTGTTGCTAATATCGACGTGTATTCTACCTTGAGAAAAAAAAAAAAAAAAGTTTCATGATCATCACTGGTTATAATTCAAAATGACATTTTATCACTTAAACAAAAATCGGGCTGCACACAAATTCTCTTTTCTCTTCCCAAGCTTGCACTTGCAACACAAAAAATGAGCAAAACTTGAGAGTCCAAGCAGCTTGACCTTCGAATAAGATCGCACCTAACCATCTGCTATGAGCCTATGAATGTCAACCTTGCTTTATAGACAATCTCTCTGATAAAACGAAGCAAATTAGTCAAAGAATTTTAGTACAACAATAAAAGACTTAATTTCACATGATCAAAAACATGAATCTCTTCCACCATTATACTAAGATCATCCCTTACAGTCCCTGACTCCCTGCCTCCTGTAACTTGAATTCTGTTCTGGGATGACTTTGAAGGATGCCCATCAACATGAATCTTGTTTTTCAAAACAGAAACAACTGCAACATCCAGAAAAAAAACCATTTTCTGACATGGAAGTTGTTTTTGTTTTGAAAAACAAAATCATTCATGTTGACATGACACCCCCTACATTTTCTCTTACAACCAGAAAGTTGTCAACATGAATTATCTTGTTTTTTCTGACATGGAAGTTTTTGTTTTCAAAAACAAAACCATTCATGTTGACGTAACACCCCCAACATTTTCTCTTATAACCAGAAAGTTGTTTCACCCTACCCCCCAGAAAACCACATTGAATTCCATTTCATTCCAGGTTGATTTCAAACTTCACACATTTTCTCTTATAACCAGAAAGTTGCCAACATGAATTATCTTGTTTTTTCTGACATGGAAGTTTTTGTTTTCAAAAACAAAACCATTCATGTTGACATAACAACCCCCAACCCCCAACATTTTCTCTTATAACCAGAAAGTTGTTTCACCCTACCCCCCAGAAAACCACATTGAATTCCATTTCATTCCAGGTTGATTTCAAACTTCACACATTTTCTCTTATAACCAGAAAGTTGCCAACATGAATTATCTTGTTTTTTCTGACATGGAAGTTTTTGTTTTCAAAAACAAAACCATTCATGTTGACATAACACCCCCAACATTTTCTCTTATAACCAGAAAGTTGTTTCACCCTACCCCCCAGAAAACCACATTGAATTCCATTTCATTCCACGTTGATTTCAAACTTCACAGAGAATTTTCTGGATCATCCCAAGGAACAGAATAAATCAAGTGCCTTTTCCTTAGCCAAAAGGACAAGGGACCAAATGGCAATTTTTTTGTCAGTTCTCTTATGCAATATTGTTAAATGGCAGGACCCAACCACCCATGCACCACACGTATCTTAACATAGCTTAAGGGTAGCCTTCGCTTATCCCTAATCATCAGACTCTAACCATCTTAAAATGAAATTAGCAAGGATATGGACATACTTATCAGTTCATATGTAACAATCATGGAAGTTCCATAGAGAGACATGTTTAAGAACCGGGGCCAAAACCCTCTGTAGAAGCCTCTCCACCCATCTTCCTGAAGAAGCGTTTTTGTGGTCTTGATAACAGATGGTCTTCCAATGCCATAATCATCCAGGACCTATGTTTTAACAGATATTAGAATTATTGAAAGCTCGAAAACCAAAGCAGCATTACTAAAGTTAAAAAAGAACAAAAAAGCATATACAGAAGAAATTGTTAATGGAATATACAGGTATGAAGAAAAATAAAAACAACACAAAATTTACAAAATGAGAAGGTTATGAAGAAAATGTCATCCAGGTGGAAAATTTTTTAAAAGACAATTATACTGCAGATGGAATTCACCTGAAGCCGTGTCTTGATAGTGTCTATAGGAGTAGTAATAATTGATGAACAAGCACCAGCCAGAGTCCCCGCTGTAGCCTGAACCACCACCATCTCCAAATGAGATGGTTTTCTCTCCATTTCGTTTCTATACCCCAAACTCCTAAAATCATGAATAAGAAAGAAACCCTAACAGTTAACAAAAGAAGTAGGGAGCCACATGATAAAAGCTTTGGTTTAAATGACAATTGAGGTGTACCTCCAGATGACATGCTGTGCAGCACCATATGCACCCCACCACAGTGCAGATGCTGGGGATTGGTATACTGCAGTTAGAGCAAAGCCTCTATACATACCACGAATCCCCTCTGACCTGATAACTTTATGAACTACATCTAATGGTCCATTACAAACTGCAGTCCCTGGAAGGCCTTGTACCATTAGCCTTTGGCAAATCTGAGAAACAATTAGAGTGAGGAATAGAGACCTAGCAAATGAATATCTTAAAATGGTTCTAAATGCAGAAAAAAAAAGTCATGACTGCATTGATGACAATTTTGGTATTTCCACTTATTAGATGTTCTCTGGTGCTCTTGGTCTTGGAAAGCCTTTCATGTTCTTAAAACTTCAGAACCTGAAACGTTTAGAAGAGCTAATGGGGAAGAAATTGTAGACTTACCACATCCAAAGGAACATAGTATATACAAGAGACTAGATTTGACACTAGGCCTGCCACTCCATTTGCAATACCAACACGTGTCGCCTCAGGCATATCCAAATCTTCAGTATACTTTAGCATCATATCTTTTGAAACTTCCAATGAAGTCAAAGCCAAGACCCTCCCTGGCAACGACCCAATGGCAGAAGTACCAAAACCTCTGAAAATACCAGGGACACCATCATTCTTCAATATATGCCTGAATACAGATATTCCATGCATTTGAGCTAGTCCTGGGCTAGCTACTTGCATTCTAGTCTTTACAACTGCTGTTGGATGTAGCAAAGCTGATTGTGCAGTAAAGAGGATAGCTCCAATGACATGGAACCTTGTCTTGTCCAACCTTGAGTTCAGACTCATGACAAAAATGAAAGTACATTAGAATCAAAGTATCAATGTAAAAGACGGTTATAATTTATTTTAAGCACATCAGAAAGCATACTTAACATCAGACAGTTCATGGAAGATTTTGGATATAAAGACCATCTAATACAACTTTTGAAAAGAAAATAATTTCAAAGCTCAGAACAGCATTAATATTGTTAAACACTTAAACCACAACAAATTACCATTCAGATCAAATCTTAACCTTTGCGATTCGGTAGACATAACTGAGTAGCATTTTACAAAAAGCCCCACTAAGTTGCACCAAGTCACGTGACTTATATGCCAAGTTTGAATTGACATGGAACCATGAATTACAAATTTAAATTTTTATTTTTTTTTTTACTTCTGTTTCTAAACACTATTTAAGGGATACTCTAGTGCCCCCAATATTCTATTTCCCCAACAAGGTGAGATCAATTACAAGAAATCCAAAAACCCTCTAGGAAAATCCTTACATCTCCTTCAATTCTTAATGGTTTCAAGTGCCTGCTAGTTTTACTTTGAAGAGGGACTACATAGATGTGAGATGTAGGAAATTTGAAGCTTGAGGTTCTCCATTTTTGTAAGTTTTTAGCCTAAATTTTACCTTTTTCCTCATTTTGTTCATCTTCTTCTAATGTTTTTTCCATATGTGGGTAGATCCAAGGTTCAATGTATTTATACTCCTAATAAACATGTTTGTGCATATTGGGTGAGTCAAAAACTTCTTTTTTATTTATTTTTTAGCTTCATATTTTTACATGGTGCTTATAATATTATTATTTAACATCTAAAAATTCAAATGACACCCAAAATAAAAAAGAAAAACAGGGATAAAGAGAAGTAAACAGAGAAAACACACAAATTTACGTGGTTCAGCTTATAGCCTACATCCACAGACGGGTGAAAGAGGTGCAGAAATCCACTATGAAATCAGCAATGGAGAAAAATACAGAACCTTGCACTCACAACCTCACTCACAGAAAACCCTAAACCCCTAAATAAACCCAAGGTCTTTCAACTTCTCTCATAAGACAAAGACTTAGTTATACAAGAGAGAAACCCCCATAATACATAATTCTCCATATTTAGGTCGGATCCGTAAGCTGAATATGACCCTAAACCCCTAAATACACCCAAAGTCTCTCAACTTTTCTCATAAGACAAAGACTTTGTTATACAAGAGAGAAACCCCCCAAAATACATAATTCTCTGTATTTAGGTCGGACCCATAAGCTGAATATGGATAAGATCATGTTATGGGCCCGGGAATAGGATCGCGTCACGGGTCGGTCCATGGGGAAAAGCTCCTGTATTCCCTTGTTCCTCCCCTTCCCAGACAAACCTATCTTGGCGTCCTAAAGGGTGATTTGTCCAAGAGATCACCGAACTCTCCTTTTGCTCTCTTTCTTGACTGGAAATTTGATGCTTTATTCCATAATCTCAGCTCCTTAAATAGGAGAGTACAAGAGGTGAGAGTCCTCCTTGTAGGAAGACTCCTTGTTAAACTCGACTGCTACAGATAAGATAGATAAGACTCCTAACTTAAGAAAAGATAAGACTCCCTAAGATAAATTAGACTCATAGATAAGGTACTAATCCTCTACTAATCCTTATAGATAAGACAAGAAACAGATAAGATAAGCTGTGACTAGCTAGATAATCTGATGAGGACACCACGTCACTACTGCTGCCGGCGGTGGTACTTCTTCCCGATGAACACGTCCACAACATTACACCCCTCCTGGACTACGAGCTTGTCCTCAAGCTCGAAATCTGGGTATGTATCTTGGAGTTCAGTCAAGGGAATCTAGGATAGGTGGAATGATTTTTCCCTCCTGGATCGGGTTCCAATGAAGGGGGTTCATCCTCATCTTCCTCTTGTTCCACCAGGAGGCAGAAAAGTCTCTTGCACTTGTGCCCTGCTGAGTAGAGCTCATCACAATTAAAACACTGTCCCCTCGCCCTGCGTTCCGCCATCTCAGCCCTGGACAGGTGCTTAATAGGGGGGTGCAACAACGTTGCTCCCCTCACTGGATGCTGATCTGGAATTGTGGCTTGTCTGTGGTTTCCGTTCTTGGCTGGCTGCTGAAGATGGGAGCCATTCCAAGTGGTTCCGGGGATGCCAATGCGGATGGAGGCCGCCCCATACTGAAGGTTCCGCGACTGAGCTGCATCTTTTGTTCGAAGGCGCGAGCTAGATTCATGGCTGTAACCAGGTTGGGGGTGTTGCATCTCCACATCCACCCTCAAGGGTTTTGCTAACCCTGCGGTGAACATGTCTACCTGCTGGTCCGGTCGTACCAAAGATGCTCTGGCAAGGAGGGTCTGGAATTGGCGTTGGTATTCAGCCACCGTTCCCGTCTGTTTGAGGTTGATCAGTTCACCTAACAGGTTGCTCGTCAATGGGGGCCCAAACCTGAGGAGGCAGTAGGATTTGAATTGGGTCCAACCGAGCCCGGGTTCCTCCTGCTTCAATTTATAAAACCAGAGTTGCGCCTCCTCCGTCATGTGGAATGCGACCAAGATTACCTTGTCGCTGTCCCCTGTCCGTTGGTTGCGGAAGAACTGTTCGCAGCGATATAACCATCCCAGTGGATCTCCACTGCCGTTGTAAGACGAAAACTCTAGCCGGCTATACTTGGGAACAATTGCGGCTGCCGGGGCGGCGGTCTGTTGTTCGCCGGACGTCTCTGCCCAGTCTGGTCGGCGACTATTGGTGGTGGCGGTTCCCTCGGAGTTCTTTTCCTTGTTAGAGAAATACGATTCCAGCAAGCGTCGCAGCTCCAAGACATCGTCTTTGACCTCACTAACCTCCACGCTGGTTTCCGCGAGCCTATGCTCCAGTTCGTGGACCCTAGATGAGAGCTGCTCCAGATCTCCCATGACGGTAGGCTCTGATACCAAATTGTTATGGGCCCGGGAATAGGATCACATCACGGGTTGGTCCATGGGAAAAAGCTCCTGTTTTCCCTTGTTCCTCCCCTTCCTAGCCGAACCTATCTTGGCGTCCTAAAGGGTGATTTGACCAAGAGATCACCGAACTCTCCTTTTGCTCTCTTTCTTGATTGGAAATTTGATGCGTTATTCCATAATCTCAGCTCCTTAAATAGGTGAGTACAAGAGGTGAGAGTCCTCCTTGTAGAAAGACTCCTTGTTAAACTCAACTACTATAGATAAGATAGATAAGACTCCTAACTTAGGAAAAGATAAGACTCCCTACGATAAATTAGACTCCTAGATAAGATACTAATCCTCTACTAATCCTTATAGATAAGACAAGAAACAGATAAGATAAGTTGTGACTAGCTAGATAATCTGATGAGGACACCACGTCACTGCTGCTGCCAACGGTGGTACTTCTTCCCAATGAACGCGTCCATAACAGATCAATACCACATTTTTACCTTCGGGTTTTTTCTCAACTTAATTCGAAGAGGGTTCATGAAGCGGGTCACAACAAAGAATTCAAGGCGCAACCATAACAAGATGAAACATCACCTTGAAAGAACTAATAAGAATGTGGCACAATGTTTTTTGGTCCCTGAAGATTTGTAGAAGTTGTGAGCACCCTTAGATGAAATGAAGATGTAAGAAACCCAAGAAGATGAAAGGTATCATATATGGAGAAAGAATGCTAAAGGCACTACTCCAACAGAAGGTCAATAAGTTAGTGATCTTAAAAAGAAGCAATCAAGTATTGCTTACCAATAGCAGCTCCTCTTGTAAAGGTCCTTCACTTGGTTGATACTCAGGAAATGCTCCCCATGAGAGATGGAATAAGGGATCAAGCAAAAAAAGCATTACAAAAAGAAACTGAGCAATGCAAAGAGATCTGTGCCGGTTCAAAAGATAATAAGTGGACGCAAGTAGAGAGTTATTAATCAAACCCACACTTTAAATATGACCCCAATTTCAAGGATGACATTGAGGATCTAAGGTAAAAAAAAGGCTGTTGGAGTATTTTTAAGAGGGCAGTGTCATCATAAAGGAAGAAGGGGAAATTTGATGAGCGGATGGACTTGTTCAATTGAGAAGGCGTATTTGAAAGGGATACAAATATGATAACATAGGAAAAGTACATTATTAATTTTTAAGTCATACTTTATCTCTTTAATATAATCTATCATATTAAGTTGATTTATTTTATTAATAAACATTTACAATGCATTACAGACCTTCCACAGGATGACTATAGGAATTTGCTCCAGACTTGAAGAAATGTTCAATACAGATACTGAACCTCACATGTAGCTCTTTTGGATGTGATGTGTAGCTCGAAGCTGGGGTACATTTAAGCAAGTGTTTAGTTTAATTTTAATTAGAAAAATTCCAACTGCTTAAATGAGGACACAATAATTGGTAGATATTTCTACTTGACATTACATACACTAAAAGAAGAAGTAAAATAGGTTGAAGCAAAAGAAGTTAAATACTCATCTATGCAAAATACAACTTACAAATCAAACCATGACATGAGAAAAGAATGGATAAGACATCTGATCTGATGTGTTCAAGTTATATGGAGTAGGAGTTATCATTCCTACCTGGTCTGGAAGGTCCAGCCTGTCTGGTCGTGCAAATTTCTGGGCCTTGGCCTCACATCAATACAACAACCATTTTAAAGTTCTAGTCCATTCTTTTTTTCACTGCAAGTTTTGGTCTAATTGTTTTCCTCTATTCACAATGTACTCATCTCTCTCTATATGTATAAGTTTGTAGGTAAAAGCCTGGGTGCCCAGTGCAGGCCCATATAGCACTGGGCCTGAGCCTATATCAAGCTCAGGTGCAAGACCAGCCGGGCCTAGGCATACGGTAAGCCCCTTCTATTAGGTGATAAGCCTGGCCAGAGACCCAGGGACTGGCCCGGCCCATGAAAGTCTTATGGTTCAAAGAGAAGGAAAATTTAGCCTTTCCAACAGATACATAATGGCTTGATGTAAATGAGTGCTTTTCCAAGAGACTGGTGCAGTCATGAGAAGAAATCTTAAGAAACGGTAGCCCTGTGAAGTTGCATAACATGTAAATAAATTGTTAAAAAAATAACTTTTTCTTTACTATAATTGTGTAGTTTCTAAAAGTTCAAAAAAAGCTTATTATAGGCCATAAGAATATGCCATATACAAGAGGGCAAGAAAAAGGAAAAGAAAGAACAATGACCAAGAAGAAGAAGACTTACCTCTTCAAGATAATAATGAGGATGATTTTTAGTGAATAGGAAGAATTGGTTGAGTTTTGATACAATTTTACATTTTGATTTGCATGTATGCTCTTATATTTAAGAATGGGCATTGGGCATTGAGTAGTATAACAAACTCATGATTAGTCTTTTTTGGATCATGAGTTGTTTTTTAGAAGTTTTGGTTGGTTTTAGACATTGAGAAATCTAAGAACTCAACACTAGTTGTTCTTTTTTTTGACTCATGAGTTATTCTTTGTAAAGCTTAGGCTGAGTTTTTGGATTGGGCAATATAGAAAAATCATAACTAGTCTTTTAAAGGAGTTATTAGCTATGATCTTTGTCTCTATAATTTACATTTTGATATATGAAAAGAATTAAAATGACTTAAGTTGGCAATTAAATTCATTTTCTTGAGTCAGTATGGAATATCAACAAATAGAGCAGAAATGCTCATAACTCTGTTCTTACTTAACGGTTGTCCACAGAACTTGTTCTATAATTGATTATTTAATTTTTTATGATTTGTTCATAACTATTAACAATTCTTTCATAGTTTTATATTGAACATTACAATTTGAATCCTGATCCGATTTAAGTACCACCTTCTAGTGTTTTCTAATTTGTTTCTATTTTGGCAACCTTAATAGCATCTTAGCAACACATATTACAGCACTCATTTTGTGCCATTGCTTAATTATCCTAACCTCCATCAAATGCTAAAAACCTTCTATATGCTGCCTATGTCACTTAATCTCAGTCAAGATAACTTATGGAATGATATAGAGATTAGATGGAGCACATTATATGAGGAGTTGCAACTTGCAAGTGTTACATCCACGAAGTTAGCCTACATGGGGCTACAAAATCGACCCTGATGCTTTGAGCTACCCTACTTACAATGTAATTACTTGTACTGAAACAATTTATTGAATACAGTATTCAAAAACATAATTTAAATATCTTACAAAGTCGCACTCACTTTTTAGACAGGAAGAAGAGCACCAGAGAACAGAGTTTATGGGATTTCAAATTTATTCTCTTACTTTCAATATTGCAATGGTATTACTATGGCTCAAAACCATACATTTTTCTCTTTTGTCTTCAGGTAGAATAAGAATTAAGAAATAGGGGAAAACACTGTACATTCACATGTATTTCCCCACGAGCAAACAAGCATTGAGATATACACGAGAAAGAAGAGTACACATCAGAGGATGCAAAATGATGCAGAAAAATATGGAGAAGCAGATTTCCCAAACAAAAGAAAAGAAAACTACTTGAACAATAAAAGTAAACAGCTCGATCAAGACCTCTGCGTCCCTGATTTAGCAAGACCATCTAACCTACGTAGACCCAGCTGCCAAGATTTCTCTGATCTGATTTAGGTAGAGGACTAGCTATCAAAGGGCTACTGTGATACTATCTATCTACCCTATGACTCCACCCTATGTTTCATTCATAAGCATAAATGAATACTCCAAATGCTTATTAGTTCGATTAAATAGGTATAAGCGCCATAAAGGATACCGCTTTAAAACCTTCACTCGAGTACCCACTTACCTTCTCAATGCACCATATATTTAGTACAAAGTTGTTATCACTTCAACACAGTAACAGAAGAAGACATCATAAACAGCAGAACCTTAAAAGCGTATGGCCCTATTATGCCAAGGGGTATCAGCTAATGTGAAGTCTGCAAAATGCATTCCGCTGAAAACACCACACTTGAGACTACAGCCATGTAATACTTTCTCAGTTCGCTCATGTGTTTGTGAATAGTGATTATTAAGGTTTACATGGTTTTGGAACGAAAATTATAGTTTATGAAGTCGTTAATGTTTGCTAATAACATATGATATGATGCGCAGTGCAGAGTTTATAATGTCAACATTTAGTTTACATATCGATAGCTGTAACTAAAATACGAATCATAAGACAATCATAAGCCAGTGCCAGGTTACTCCAACCTTATAATTGGAAACAGAGAGAAAAGAAAATAAATGAAATCTCAGTGAGAAGAAAGGTAGAAGGGAAAAAAGAGAGAAAACCGACCTGTCCCAATTGATGTCGGTTTCAGAGAGAGCCAATTCGGCAGGTGCAGCCTCGGCCTCCATAGCCATCGTCGACTTTCCACCAGTTGGCCGCGTTCTCACCGATCAGTGTCCGGAAATGTTTCTCTAGTTCCAGGAACTCTGTAGAGTTTCTATTTGTTTATGGTTAGGTCATAGATAGAACGATGGAACTCTCCCCGTTTTGGCGGGGGGGACAGTCGAGAATGTTCCGGAGAGAGAGAGAGAGAGAGAGAGAGAGAGAGAGAGAGAGAAAGGGCAGGAGGGGAGCTGAGTTGGATTGGGAAAAGAGGCAACGACAACGAGGAGGTCTTTCAAGGCAAATACAGACAGAGCATGACACGCGTAAATTTCTTGCAAAGCACATGTCACCTGAACGATAGGCACGTGATCATTTGACGTACTAAATTAACGGAGCGGTAGGAAGTGCAACCGAATTCATCAATCTCGAATAGTCGGATTCAAATTAGGACTTTTTTCGTTAAATAGTAATTAAGCACGTTTATTGTACGTGACAATTATTTTTTATATTATATTTGAATTTAAGATATATTATAATTATGATAAAATTTGAAAATTAAAAAGAGTAATAATATGATGAAAATTTCGGATCAATACCCTCGGTCTCTAAAATTTAAAATGCCATAATTTAGTATTTGAATTTTCAAAATGTGACAATCAATAGTGTTAGTCAGTCTGTTAATGTTAGCTGTTAAATGACATTTGAAAAGTCAAAAATACTTTAAGAATGCCATTTAATTTTCTTTATCAATCATCCAAACATTGACAATAAAATGAACAGTCCCAAATTTTAGATTTTTCTAAATAATCACCAACTTTTTTGAATAGAAGAATCTAGAATTTGGGACTACTCATTTTATTTGTTAATATTTGAATGGTTGATAAAGAGAATTACATGGCCTTTGAAGGGCATTTTTAACTTTTCAAATATCACTTAACGGCTAATTAACGAACTGGTTAACGGTAGGTACTGGATTGTCACATTTTGAAAGTTCAAGTTCTGAATTATTGCATTTTAAATTTTGGGGATCAAATTGTCACACAAGTCAAAATACAGGCACTGATCAAGAATTTTCCTTAAAAATAAACTTAAATATACCCTCGGTTTTTCAAGAGGACTTAAACATAACTTGTTACTCTTTTGTCCTTTCAAATTTTCAAAAAGAACCAAACAAAAAACAAACTCATGTGTTCAATATTCTATTTTTCCTATTAAACCAAAAGAGAAAAACCTGACAAAGGATACTTAAACATGATAATATAGGATTCAGTTAAGATTAACTGTTTTTTGAGTTTTCGTTCCATAAACCACACTTCAATCCATTTGACTGGACTAGATTGAAAATGTAGCTTTCATCAAATTAAATATCGCCTACCACATGTACTGTTCATTCCAATTAACACATCAAATTTGGCTTTTCGTCTAATTGACTAAAGATTAGGATCCATGGGTAGACGGTCCAATGCTACTCTCTCCGGTGAAGATCATACATATTAATTCACCCACCGAGTTAACTTGCTCACAGTATTTTCAACACCAGGTGAAATGAAGTAACAATGAGAGAGGATGGAGAAAAAGAAAAGAAAAGAAAAAGAAAAAGAATCCACACAATTGATTCGAGTGAGTAAACGAAGTGTTATTATACTTGGCTCAATATGAAACCACAATTTTAGATTTTCAAAACAAGTCTCATTGAGCATAGGAAGGCCAAATGGTATTTTAAATTTTTTTTGAGTGTACATGTGTCTTTATGGTATGTTTAAGTCCTATGAGGCTGGCCCATAAGGTATATTTTAGTCTATTTTAAGTTATAACTATAGTGTATGTTTAAGTCAATTTCTAAAATCTCAGGGTTTGTTTAAGTATTTTATCCTAACATATATACACACTTTATAGAAAAAGACAAAGAACAATAGAAAACCACCCATAGAAACCATAAAAACTACATTTCTAGTATATACTTTGACTTGTTAAGGCATCTTTTAACCTAAACCATAAAACAATATCACCCATGAGCACATAAAAAAAGCAGAATCTCTTAGCTTCATCAATCTCAAAAATTCTTGGGTTCATTTCATCACTTTAGTTTATCTTTTCCTTATAGTATTGCCTGTTTTCTATGGAGTTGAAAGGTAAAAACATGGAAATCAGTTCTACTATTTTTCCTAGGGAAACTAATAGAAACATTCATGGCAACCTAGGTCCACTTTTTTTCCTAGGATGTCAACAAGATATTGATGTTCAAACAAAAACCAAGAAATCTACAAGTTTGTAGCAATAAAATCAGAACTTTAGCAACTCAAACAAAAAGCAATTTTACATCTATCTCCTGCCCACTATGTCCAATAGTCAATGTATGTTAATGTCCCTCTCCCATTAAATCCATCATTTCCTCTTAAATCTCTTTGAACCCCTTCTAGCCCTCTCCAATTGAAACCTCGCCAAATTTTTAATCAACTCCATGCATTGAATGAAACCTAATTTTCCTTCACTTCATTTCACATTTAGATGGATATAGTGTTTGACAATTTCTTACATTCATTTTTTGACTAATAATTCCTTGGATTAATTAGGTCTACACTTATGGATAAGAAGTGTATTGGGCAGTACCGATAGCTTTTTTTTTATTTTTTTAGTTTTTTTTTCCAATTTGGTTCAGAGGGACTGATTTAAGGTCTGTCCACCCCCTGAACTGGTCAAAACCTCGATACACCCTCTATAGGGGTGTATCAGGAAGCTCCCCATACGATACATATCGATGCTTTGAACTTTGCCTATGTGTTATTTTATGAATTAGGAATGATCATCATACTTTGAAGGCATCAAAAAAGGAGTCGAAGCGCATTTGTTGTGGAAGGGGTTCCTCCTCAGCTACACCGATTGGATTTTTCTTGGGGAAAAGATGTTGCACAGTACATCTATTTATAGGACTACTTGTAAAGATGGACCAACTATGGATGCTGGCATTCATAAGATGCTAAGATAATCATTTGGTTTACCAAATCTTGATGGCAAAGGGGTTAGGTACATATGTAGAAGAAGGGCTTAGTACAACTGCTAACGAATAATTGAATTTGTTAAGAGATGCTAAACAAGAACTTTACCCGAGTTATAAAAAATTCACAAAATTATCTTTTATTGCGAGGCTATTCCAAATAAAATGCCTTTGTAGATGGTCTGACAAGTCATTCACTATGCTATTTGAATTGCTAAAAGAGGCCCTCCTTGAGGGTGAAGTATTGTTGATTTCATACTATGAAATTAAGAAGATCATTATGGACTTAGGGTTTAATTACAATAAGATTCATGCTTGTCCCAATGATTATATGCTATACTGGAAGGATGATGAAAGTAGAAAAACATGTAAAATATGTGACAAGTTTAGATGGGATAAAGTTGCTTCTACTTCGAAAGATTGTAATGAGAATCCTTTATCTAGATGTAAAACCAAAACTCTGGTGAAGGTTTTCTTCCAATTTCCCTAATACCAAGGCTACAGAGGTTATTCATGTCATAAAAAATTGCCTCTTTCATGAGATGGCATGATGAGGGGCGGACCAAGTATAAGGTATTAAGGCATCTTGTAGACTTTCCAACATGGAAAATCTTTGACAACATTCATCCATCATTTATTGTAAATACACATAATGTTAGGCTTGGGTTGGAAATTGATGGATTTAGTCCATTTGGGGCAATAACTTCTACTCATAGCACATGGCCTATTATTGTAATGATATACAATATGCCCTCATGGATGTGCATGAAACAACTTTACATGATGATGTTATTGCTTATTCCGGGATCACATGCACCAGGAAATGAACTAGATGTTTACTTAAAACTCTTGATAGATGAATTGTTTCAACTATGGGAATGTGGCATATAAGCGTATAAAGCATCAAGGAATAAAATGTTCCCACTATATGCAACTGTTCTTTGGACTATTAGTTACTTTCTTACTTATACTAACTTGTCAAGATGGAGCACCAAAGGAAAATTGGCATGCCCTTCACGTAATAAGGATACCTATTCACTAAAATTAAATCATAGCCACAAATTAAAGCATACATGTTCACTAAAAAAGCATTTGATGGGAATGAAGAGTAGAGGACTACACCTATTCTTTTAATTGGTAAACAAATGTTAGTTCAATTGCAAGGCTTTATTTTTATCGTTGGGAAGAAAGATGAAGTTGATAGAAGGAAGAAAAACAAAAGTACTCCTAGATAGAATGGTGAAGTTGTTGGTGGGAGGAAGAGTAAAAAGAGAAGCACTCTTGAGCAAAATGTTAAAGTTGTTGGTGGGAGGAATGAAAAGAAGAATGATAATTCAAAGGAAAAATTAAATTGGAAGAAGAAAATTATATTCTGACTTTCCATATTGGCAAACCTTATTGTTGTGTCACAATCTAGATGTGGTGCACATAGAGAAGAATTTGTGTAACAGTTTATTGGGAATACTTCTGATTATTAAGGGAAAGGTGAAGGATAATTTGAAATCTCATCTTGATTTACAATTCCAGAGTATAAGGAAGGCATTTCATCCAATGCCTAGTTCTTGCCCTTGTTAAACCTCCTTGCCTTTAGCATGCTATACAAAGAATAAGAATGAGAAAGTTATTCTTGCAAGGTTTTGGAGAATGTGAAAGTCCCATATGATTATGCATCTAATATTTCACAAACAATACAAACAAAAAAGCATAAATTCATTGGATTAAAGAGTTATGATTGTTATGTCTTGATGCAGCAAATGCTATCAATAGCCATAAGAAGAGTCTTACCTAAAAATGTAAGCTCAGTTGTAATACAATTGTGTAACTTTTTTAAAAGGTTGTGCTTAAGCGTTGCAAGAGGAAGTGATTTTTTTCAATTGGAATCTCATATTGCAATAGTACTTTGTAACATGGAGAGGATCTTTCCACCTTCATTTTTTACATAATGGAGAATTTACCTATCCATTTAGCTCAAGGGGATAGGATGGTTGGACCAGTTCAATATCATTGGATGTATCCTATAGAAAGATAAGCTTAGTTTGGTCAATTTTGTGGGTTAATTTTTTTTCTTTCTTTTATTCATGTTCATATTGGATATATTTACAATATAATGATAATTTTATTTAAGCAAGTACCTTCGAACATTAAAATCTTATGTTCGAAATAAAAGTTGACTGGAAGAAAGCATAGCTAAGGGATACTTAGAAGAAGAATGTTTAACATTCTGCTTGAGGTATCTTCAAGTGGTTGAATCTTAATTGAACCGACCAATAAAGAATAAAAACGATGAAATGTATGAAGTGGAAGAAGGATTTGCAATCCTTTCCAAAATAGGCCATGTTGTTGGTAGTACAAGTAAATTTCATCTTGATAGAGACACAATGATGAAGGCTCACCTATATGTCTTAACCAACTGTGATGCAGTTGCTTCTTATATCCAGTAAGTTATTTGTATAGAATTATTGATAAAAAGATATTTGTATAGAATAGTAAAAATAAAGTTTGGGCTTTGTTACTCAAAGTTTATTTTTTGTCCTAGACTCTTTGGCTTATAAGTTCAACCACATGTAGAAAACACATGAAAATGATTCAACAACAACATCGTAGGGCTCGATCGCATAATCTACAAATGATCCATAATAGGGAATTTCCTTCATAGTTTAAGGACCATGTGAGTAATAAATTTTATTAACTTCTCATTGTGCAAAGATTTAGTGATATTGGTTTAAAACTATTCCATATATAATACTCTTCTAATCTTATACACATTTTAGAGTTATGTAGGAAAACAATTGAGCAACTACCAAATAGTTTAATTTGGTTGGATGGTGATCCTTGCTCAATGATAAAGAGATACAAAGAAGTTAATATAAATGACTTCAGGTTTCACACCAAGTATCACCATGAATATAAGACTTAAAATAGTGGTGTAGTTGTCATTAAAATTGATTTTTATAAACAACTGAAGGTGCTATTGTTTAAATGTGATTGTGCTAATATTATTGAAGGTAGAGGATTAAGGGTTGATGACTTTGGGTTCATAAGTGTGAACCTAAGTCGATGGTTGTCTACAAATGAATCATCTTTGTTGACTACCCATGTAAAGCAGGTTTTTTACATACAAGATCACATTGATGAAGATTTACATATGGTTGATTGTCAGAACAAAACGTAGAGACTTATTTGATATGCATGGTGAAATTGACGCAAATGATGTTGAATCATGTATATCAAATAACCCATATAGCAATCACAACTTAATAGACATCATATTGCCTATTGGGGATGATGTTAGCTGAAATAGGGAAGATGCACCGGATATAGAGATTGATTAGCCGTGGGACAAGATCCATATTCCAACACCTTTCTATGATAGAGATGGTGTTGAATTAAGTGATGTTGATGGTGATACTAACACAAATGTTGATGCTCATTATGATGAATCTTGACCCCATTTTTTATCTTTTAATAACCCAAGATTTAAAGAAGCTCAATGACCATATTTGAAGTGTTTGTTTTCTTTCCCTACAATTGATGCTTATAAATGAGACTTTCTTTAAAGGCCTTCGAGATAATTGTCAATTATATATCTTTTTTTATTATATTTATATAATTAGTATCATGAGATTGTTTTCAACATCTTTAATTTTGTGTTGCACATTTGTACTAAATAGGTTCATAACTTCTCATTCAAAAATTTTATTGCTAAAATTTGTTTGATTTAGTGAAATGAGGATTCCACATTGAAGAATATCAAACCAAAGGGTCAATCAGTCAACTTAAGCCAAGAATGAGTTGAAGATGCTCAACCTAGCCAACAACCCAAGATTAACATTCTAGAGCCCCAATCCCAACAAATTGAAGATGGAGCTTCATTATAAAGTACAAGGACTTGAGGTGTGCTACAACGGTAGTAGATATGTGGAGCATGCCTAATAATGAGAAGATTAACCTTGGGTTTAATGAAGATGGTCAGCCCATATTGGAAAATGCAAAGAGGCTAACAAGATTTTGGGTTCCATCACACGAATGGTAGTAAGTTGTCAATAGATGTAGAGTCTTGGAGAGATATACCGATAGAGATGAAAGAAGACGCATGGAAAGTTGTTCAGGTATGAATGGAGTTGATTATTTTGTTCTTTTTAATATACATGTTGTGTATGCATAAATTAAACCTTTCGCATGTGTAGACAAAGTTTAAAGAAAAAGAAAATGACAAGGACTTTGTATTAAAGTCTTTGTCAAAGAAATGAAGAGATTGGAAATGTGACCTAAAGAAAAAGTATTTTGACTTTGATCCTAATAATGCTAATAAAGTGCAAATCAAAGTTTATTGAGTTCATCCCCACTAATGGAAAAACATGGTGCAATACTAGAAATCTGAACAAGGGAGAGTAAGTATCTCGAATATTTTAGAATTAAAATTTTTATTTGATGGTATGTGAAGGGATGAGAGATCCATCATATGGATGGCCGAACCTTGCAGGAAGGTTGGGCAAAATTTCAAAAATTTCTCTCTCTCCCATGTGGGAATCACATTCCCTATTTTAGAAAACTGTATTTTCAATGGTCAATCTTGAAACTAAATCGGACCAGATATGAAACCAAAAGGAAGTGGAGGGATATACCTGATACAAAGTAATAATAACCTCCAGTGAAGGTGTTCACGCCCAAGGAAAAATCCAAAAACTGCTTCCACCGAATATGACACGATGCATGATGAAATAGAATTAGCATGACGACTCTTTAGCAAGAACTGAATTCTTCAGCAAGATTGTGATGGATGGCTAGTGAGCACGACTTCAGATTATCTTTTCTACTAAAAGGTAATATCAAGAACCCTTCTTGATTGCTCCCATAGGTGGAGATCGAACTGGCATGGCGGCAAGAGCAGGAGAGAAGGAGACAGTGCAGTCAAACTATGTTGTCTCTCTCTGGAATTCAGTAGTTTGTTAGATGATCTGGAGGTTCTCCCTGCTCTTCTATTTATAGCCTTAAAAAGAGGTTCTCCTAATCCCATTAGGAGTTTCTTAATCCAAATCTTTTATTTGGATCTGGACTCTCCTTAAGAGATAAGGATAATCCCTTATCTTATCTACAGATAAAGATCAACCATCCTAATCAAATTAGGAGTTTCCTGATCCAAATCTTTATTTGGATCTGAACTCTTTGAGTGGATAGGGACAATTCCTTATCCTATCCGCTGATTTAAATCCCGGAACCGCCCTCTTTTAATTAATCTCATTAAGTCAGTTCGAATTGGGCTTTAGGCCCATTAAGTCCATCTGCTCACTTAGCCTCCTAACTGCTGCCCAATTGGTTATCCTTGTATGGCGTGGGACCCAAACATTGATCTACACATTAGCCACATGGGTTCAGCCCAGCCTCTGTTACAAGGCTTGGCCGAATTCACTGTAGGAGACAGTGAACCCCTGAGTCCATCACCATGGGCTCTTAATAGGCCCAACATTTACACTAAATGGTCCTTAGGTCAAGTCACCTTATAAAAACCCAAGGACTGTGGGCATATGCAAGATTAGCCCATCAGGTATTACCCTCAATGGTCTTACACTTAACCTCTCAGCCCATAATGATCAAACGCTGCCCAACAAAAAGAACTTCTCCCTCGGTTGTAAGGTATAGTGCTGCACTCTCTACTCACATGGATCCTAGGAATTAAAACCTTTTGCAAACATTTTGAAACCATAAATATATATATATATATATATACTCTATATAAATATATTTTGCAAAACAAATTCCAACGGTTAAAATCGACTGTCGACAGTTTTGGTTTCTATCAGAGAGAGTGCATCCCCGATCATTCACTTTGTTCGACAAAGGGGCTAATCCTATCACTATGATCACCCACTCAGATGAATTCTTAGACTCTCCCAACATACCCAGGTTTTGACCCTCTCTAAGGATCTCACTGATTGGCATATCAAAGACAATCCAATCCGACACCTAGTGCAGTATCATAATCGAGTCTAGGGACAGGTGTAACATTCTAGTTTTGCCCATCTATCTCCAAGGCACAGGGCAATACTAGAATTTTGGTCCAGTTCAGGGTTTCAAGAAAACCCACACTGCATGTACCTCACGTCTCACCCTGATAGTTGAGACAAACCACCTCAATCAACTTGGTGGCACATCAGTGTCAGCCTTGGCAGGATAAATCTCACCAGATCTATCCAACGGCTGTGAAGATTCTAAACTAACACGAGTCTCATATGTGTCCAGTTTAAGGGTATTACACAGAAACACACCGTAATAACATGAATCAAATATGTACTTTATTCATTTACATTAAATGTCATAATATATATCATTTTGATTAGAGCTAAGGGCATACACTACCTAACAATATGATAATTGAATACTTTCTTTTATGGGTGTAGGCATGGTCTAAGACTAATAAGCTTAACCGTTCAAAGCAGACAATGGGCCATACAACGGGCTCAAAAAGCTTTGTAAGGATTCGTGGAGAATTGTCTATTAATTGTATTTTTATTGTTCTTTGTATTGTATCTAGTATGTTTTAAATTTTATATGCTAACAAATGCACACTATTTCATAATGATAGAGGGAAGAAAGAGGCCAAGAAGTGTCTCGTATAGAGATATTTTTTATGATAAATACAAAGAAGGACGAGACTCCTACAAATGAAAGATTAGCCAATTTGATGGTATATATGTTTAATTCTTTCATTTTTGGATTTTTAATTTAATATTATCTATTTTAAAATAGCTATTGTAAACACGTTTGTAGATTTTGTATTGTATAGAATAAAATTCTATATGTCATGGATTAAGAATCGGGGAGATCAAGTGGGGCAAATGGCTCATGCCCAAAATATCTTTAAGCTCGTGTAAGGAGAGAAGAACGTCGTGGTTGAGTATGTGGGCTTGGGTTGGGCCCAACTCTAACTAGTATTAGAAGCCATGATAAGTATGCAACATTGTTGCAAAAGTCGAAGAGACTTAAAGAAAGGCTAGGGAATAAGCAGCATCATCTAAGGATTCATTTCAACATTCTTTATTATATATATTTATAATTATATATAACGTTGTTAATAGTCTTCTTCATGTTTAAATTAGGACCCCTTGGATTCATTTCAACTATGAAGCCGTTATTCATCTACTCCCTTCTTCGATTTTTGATAGAGTGCAAAGTGTATATATTAATTGTAGATAATTCCCTTTTATTTTGACAAAAATTGTGCTTAATTTATAAATTCTATTTAAATTTCATATTCAATGAAGCCAAATTAATGTCGCAGGTACGATGGGCTTGGAATTAAAGAATTGAATACCAATTGGTGGAAATCTCAATCTATGGTGCAAGTTGAAGTGAAGAGAGGAAGGTGGCGGTGAACAAAGAAAGGAGCGAATTTCCAGGCGAATTCACCCCAAGAATTTCCTTTTATTTTGGAAGGATAAGATGGCAGATTTGATCCATATTTGGATTCCTATTTTTGTGCTGAGAAGAGGAAGTTGTTTAGGAGAATTCAAATCCTATCCTATAGGAGATAATCTATAGGGAACCCTTATCTTTCCAGTATTATATAAAGAGAAGGGTTCCAAAAGAAAAGGACACAAAAGAAGGCGGTGGAAAAGGAGAAGGAGACGAACAAGGAGCTGGACGGCGATAAGGAGAAGAGAAGCTCACCGATCTCAACCTCAAGGGCCACATCATGAGTTATTTCTTGTACCTTGTTTGTTTAATTTCCTTTATCATGAACTAGTTTATTTGTAGCTAGGGCTATGGAAAGCCTAACCACGACCATGGGTTGATTTTTATTTAATTTAACCAAGTTCTTTTTACTTTCATATTGTCTATGAGTTATTATGCGCAATGCAATTAGGAGCTTGGCCGCCTCTTAGTTGATTTGGTTTATGTGAATGAATCGGAAGGGGAATTCATATAATATACTAAATAATTCATAGTGTGAATCGAATGGTATATAGGAATATATATGCATGATTCATCTGATGATATAGGTTTTTCATAGAACTTAGTGCACTTTCTATCTTGAGAACTCTAATAGAGGAATTGAAGGGTTACTTGATAGAAGTAGGTTTGATATATCTTGAAAGGGAATATTAAACAAATTAGGAAAAACTTCAGCTTATGAAAATAATAAATTATCTTGGTTAATGTAATAAATTGATGTTCATTGGAACGGTTAGGTGGACCAATAGTCCTGGAGCTTTCAATTAGATCGTTGCAAGTTCAGTCATTGATTACCTTTGTTTTTATTTCTTTTATCTTTAATTTTCAGTAGTTAAAATTGCTAGATCCAAAATTCGGTTGTCCAAATAATTAAGGGAAACTATAGTTGTAGCACTTATTTTGTAAAATTCTCGTGGGAACGATATCTTTATACTACTTGATAACTAGTGCACTAGTTAGGGTTATATAATTATAACTATCAAGTTTTTGGCATTGTTGTTGGGGATTTAATTCTAAAATAATATTAGAACTTGTTAACCTTGGTTAATTTGGATTTTGCTCTTTATTTAATATGTTCAAATTCTTGCTTTGTTCAGATTAATTAGTGTATGGTACACACTAGAGGCGAAGAACTAGCAGAATTCGACCCTAAAATCGAGAAAACCCTTCACATATTGCAGAGAGCCAACAAAAGTAAAGAGAGAGAGAAGGTCGAAGAAGGCGAATCAGCAGAAAAATTTGAGGAAGAGATGGCAGACAAAGCAAATTGAACTCTTTCGGACTATGCTTGTCCAACAATTGATGGGACCACTTCTAGCATCAGCAAGCCAACAATTCAAGCCAATAATTTTGAGATCAAGCCTGCGATTTGTTAGACAGTTTTGTATGCCCTTAGCTTCAATCAGAATGATGTACTTTATGAGTTTATTGTAAATGAATAAAAGTACATATTTGATTCATATTCCCTTGGTATGTTTCTGTGTAATACCCTTAAACTGGACACTTAATGAGACTCGTGTTAGTTTAGAATGTTTACAGCCAGTGGGTCAGTTTGGGGAGACCTATCCTGATAAGGCTGACACTGTGGTGCCACCAAGTCAGTTGGGGTGGTCTGTCTCAACTGCCAGGGTGAGACCCTAGGCACATACAGTGTAGGATCAATTGAATCTATGAACTGGACCAGATTTCCAGTATTGCCCTGGACCTTGGAGATTGATGGGAAAAACTGGAAAGTTACACCCGATCCCTAGACTCAATTATGATATTGCACTAGGTGTCGGATTGGGCTATCTTTGATGTACCAATCAGTGAGATCCTTAGCGGGGGTCAAAACCTGGGTATGTTGGGACAGTCTGAGAATTCATCTCAGTGAGTGATCATAGTGACAGGATCAGCCCCTTTGTCGGACAAAGGTATTGATCGGGGATGCACTCTCACTGATGGAAACCAAGACTGTTGGCAGCCAATTTCAATCGTTGAGATTTGTTTTGCAAAGTATATTTTATATGAGATATAAAAGTATATATATTATGGTTTCTAAAATGTTTGCAATAAGGTTTTAATTCTCGGGATCCATATAAGTAGAGAGTGCAACACTGTTCTTTGCAGTTGTATGATCATTATGGGCTAAGAGGCTATGTGTAAGACCATTGAGGGTAATACCTGATGGGATAATCTTGCATCTGCCCACAGTCCCTGGGTGTTACAAGGTGGTTTGGCCCAGGGACCACTTAGGGTAAATATTGAGCCCATAGAGCCCATTTGATGGGTTTCAGGGGGTGCACTGTCCATAACAGTGTATTCGGCCAGCCTTGTAACAAAGGCTGGGCCGAACCCATGTGGCTGATGTGTAGATCAATGCTTGAGTCCCATGCCATACAAGGAAGCCCAACTGGGCAGCAATTAGGAATGTTAAATGAGCACATAAGCTTAATGGGCCTAAAGCCCGTTTCGAATTGGACTTATTTAATAAGTTAAATATGGGCGAATTCTGAGATGGATCAGCAGATAGGATAGGGTCTTAACTCTATCCACTCAGAGAGTCCAGATCTGAATATGATTCAGATCTAGAAACCTCCTAATGGGATTAGGAGAAGGCTGATCTAATCTGCAGATAAGATAAGGGTTTATCCTTATCACCTAAAGAGAGATTTGATCCAAATATGATTTGGATCAGCAGCTCCTAATGGGATTAGGACCTGATCTTTTAGGTTTACAAAAGAATGAGGGGGCGACAACCTTTAGATGACACACATAATCAGATCATCTTCAGAGCTGAAATTAGAGAAGAAAGATTTCTGCAATCCCTACAAAGATCTTTCTTGCAGCCGCCATACATCCAGTTCGATCTCCAGTTGTGGGAGAAGTCAAGATTTGATATTGACATCAGTTCTTTTCGAAAGAATTGATAGGAAGCTGTGCTCACGTGCCATCCTGTTGTTTCTTGTGAAAGACAGAATTATTGGAGAAGAATATTGCTGATTCTGCTCCATCCTGCAATGCGTCATTTTCAGTGGGAGCAGTCTTTGGATCCTTGTGCGTGAACACTTTCGTTGGGGGATACTACTCCATATCAGGTATAATCCTCTCCTACTCCTTTTGGTTCAGATCTGGTTCAGTTTATGGTTCAAGATTGATCATTGAAGATATGATTTTCTAAATAGGGAATGTGATTCCCAGTTGAAGGGAGAGATTTTGAAATTCGCCCCCTTATTCCGCAAGATTTGGGCGTCCATACGACGGATCTCTCATTTCCTTCACGACTATCCAAATGATCCAAATGAGTATTTAGTTTAGTGGGATGCCGAGTGATGATCCTAATGCACACATTGTTAACTTCCTAGAAATATGCGACACATTCAAGCATAATGGAGTTAGCGATGATGCTATTAGGCTTAGACTTTTTCCATTTTCATTGCGTAATAGAGCTAAGGATTGGCTTAACTCACTCCCTACAGGAAGTATCACTACAGGAAGTATCACTACATGGAACGACTAGAGAGGGAATCTCTGTATGAGGCATGAAAATGATTTAAAGAGATGCTTAGGAAATGTCCTCACCATGGAATATCACTTTGACATCAAATTCAAACTTTTTATAATGGTATTACTCCATCTAATCACTTCATTATCGATGCAGTTGTAGGAGGCACAATCATGAGGAAAACTCCAGAGGAAGCCTATGATCTAGTGGAAGAAATGGTATCAAATAGCTACCAATGGAATAATGACCAAACTTATCGAAGGGGAGTGCATCATATAGATTCTCTCGCAACTTTATCTGCTTAGCTTGCTAGTTTGAATAAAAAATTAGACAATCTTAGTGTTGCAGCAATAAATGTGTCATCTTATAATCCATGTGACCTTTGTGGCCAATTGGGACATATAAATTCTAATTGTCAGGTAGGTAATCCTTTTGCTTCACAAGAAAGTGTTAATTCCGTTTCTCATGGTGACAGGCCAAATTTCAACCCCTATTTGAATACATACAATCCAGGGTGGAGGAGTCATCCGAATTTTTCGTAGAATAACAACCAACAAAAACCACCCATGGGATTTCAACAACAGCCGCCCCCACAAGAAAAGAAGGGAAATTTAAAGGACATGATTTCTAAGTTCATTAATATTGCTGAAGCAAAACTTCAAGATCACGAAAAGAGATTCTTAAATCAAGAGGCATCTATTAAGAACTTAGAAGTTCAAGTGGGGCAGATCGTGAACATGTTGTCAGAAAGAAGAGAGGGGCGATTGCCTAGCAATATAGAGAAGAACCCAAGGGAGCAAGTGAATGCCATTGCCTTGAAAAGTGGAAAGACTATTGGCGAGATCAAGGATGATGATCAAAAAGTTGAGGTAGTCGATTCACAAATGGAGATCAAAGGGAGTACACCTAAACTTAATTTAGATGCTACTAAACTTCCTCTCCCCTACCCTAAAAGAGTTTTGAAAGATAATTTGGATAAACAATTTGAAAATTTTCTAGAGGTGTTTAGACAAATACATATTAACATTCCTTTTCTTAATGTATTGCCACAGATGCCAAAATATGCCAAATTCTTGAAAGAGGTGATGCCAAATAAAAGGAAATGGGAGGAGTGCAAAATGGTGAAACTTAACAAAGAGTGCTAAGCAATTCTTAAAAATCTAATGTCATAGATGCCAAGGACCCAGGGAGTTTTTCTATTCCTTGCACCATAAGGTATACTGAGTTTGAAAAAGCTTTATGTGATTTAGGTGCTAGAATAAATCTAATGTCGTATTCTATTTTTGAAAAATTTGGATTGCATGAACTAACACCTACTACTATTACCTTGCAATTAGCTGATAGAAGTATTAAATATCCTAGGGGAATAGTAGAAGATGTTTTAGTCAAAGTGGGCGATTTTATTATACCTGCTGACTTCATTGTGTTAGATATGGAGAAAGATAAGACAATGCCTTTGATTTTAGGGAGACATTTTCTTGCTACTGGTAATGCTTTAATTGATGTGCAAAAAGGTCTACTTACTCTTAGGATCAATGGTGAATAAGTAGTATTTAATGTATTTAAGACCCTGAAGTATCCTAACACAATTGAACATAAAATATATGCAATCGATTGCATTGATGTTTGGGCAGCTGAAATCAATGCGTCTAAATTAGATGATCCATTAGAAAGCTGCATTCATAATTCTTGTAAAAACGTGCAGGTCTTGGATGAAGAAATTAAGGAGGTTTTGAACTATTTGGAGGCTAGTCAAGAAAGGTTCAAGCCAAGACAAGGAAAATTTTTACCACTGGATGGACCGACCTCTACCAAGCAATTGCGACCATCCATTGAAACACCTCTAGCTTTGGAACTTAAACCTTTACCTTCTCATTTGAAATATATATTTTTGGGAGAAAGTTCCACCTTGTGATTATTTCTTCTAATTTGACAGGTCTCCAAGAGGAAAAGTTGGTAAGAGTGCTCAAGCAACATATATTGGCTATCGGATGGAGCATCGCTGACATAAAATGGATTAACCCTTTGGTGTGCACACACAAAATCTTGATGGAAGGAGGCTGCAAACCCAAGGCACAACCACACAGAAGGTTAAATCCTAAAATGCAACAGGTAGTGAAGACAGAAATTCTTAAATGGCTCAAAGCAGGTATTATCTATCCTATCTCTGATTCATCATGGGTAAGTCCTATTCAAATTGTGCCAAAAAAGGGTGGGACCACTGTAATTTTAAATGAAAATAATGAATTGACTCCCACAAGAACAATAATTGGCTGGAGGGTGTGCATAGACTATAGGAAATTGAACGAGGCTACTAGGAAAGATCACTTTCCTTTGCCATTTATTGATTAAATGATAGAGAAACTTGTAGGACATGAATATTACTGTTTCTTAGATGGTTACTCTGCTTATCTTCAAGTATCCATTGCACTTGAAGATCAAGAGAAGACTACTTTCACTTGCCCATATGGAACATTTGCATTTAGGAGAATGCCATTTGGATTGTATAATGCACCAGCTACTTTCCAACGTTGCATGATGTATTTGTTTGGCAATTTCATTGATGATTTTTCCATTTATGGATCATCATTCAATGTGTGCTTACATAATTTAGAACATGTACTTCAAAGATGTGACGAATCTAACCTTATTTTGAATTGGGAAAAATGTCATTTCATGGTTAAGTGATAGTTCTAGGGCATAAAGTGTCATCCAAGGGCATTGAAGTGGATAAAACTAAAGTAGAACTGATTGAAAAACTTCCTCCACCTCAATCCTTAAAGGAAGTTAGGGGTTATCTTGGGCATGCAAGTTTTTATAGACAATTCATTAAGGATTTTTCTAAAATAACTAAACCCTTGACAAATCTTCTAATTAAAGATGTACCTTTTTAATTTGATGATAATTGTTTGCATGCATTCAACACTCTCAAGGAAAATTTAATTTAAGCTCCCATTGTATCAGCTCCTGTATGAGAACTATCCTTTGAAATCATGTGTGATGCAAGTAATGAAACATTAGGTGCAGTTTTAGGGCAAAGAAAAGATAAGAAATTTCATACCATTTATTATGTAAGTAGGACCATGAATGAAGCACAAAGAAATTATTCCACTACTGAAAAAGAATTACTTGCAGTAATATTTGCTATTGAAAAGTTTTGATCTTATTTGCTCTTGTCTAAAGTCATCGTGTTCACTAATCATGCTGCTTTGAGATATGTACTTGCTAAAAAAGATGCAAAGCCCAAGCTGTTGCGATGGATTCTGCTACTGTAAGAATTCGATATAGAAATTAAGGATAAGAAGGATAGTGAAAATACAGTAGCTAATCATTTATCAAGGCTTGATGAAAATTATGTTGAAAACATTAATGATTTCCCATTGCATGATGAATTCCCATATGAGTAATTGTATGCGATTAACATAAAAAATGAACCTTGGTTTGCTGATTTTGCTAATTTTCTGGTAGGAAAGGTGGCGCCACTTCACTTGACAAATCAACTGAAAAAGAAAGTTTTCTCTGACGTGAAGCGTTACTTGTGGGATGAACCCTACCTTTATAAAATTTGTATGGATGAAATGATAAGGAAATGTATTCCTGAGGAAGAAGTGCGGAGTGTTATAAGTTTTTGCCATGACAAGGAACCAGGAGGTCACCATGGTGCATCAAGAACTGCTTCAAAAATTCTTCAGAGCGGTTTTTACTGGCCTTCGCTCTTCAAGGATGTTTACTCTTATGTAAGTGCTTGTGATCATTGTCAAATGACAAATAATATCTCCCATCGAAATGAGATGCCCTTGAACAATATTCTTGTTTGTGAAATTTTTTATCTTTGGGGCATCGATTTCATCGGGCACTTTCCTAAGTCTGTTAATAATTCATACATACTTGTGGCTGTGGACTATGTGAGTAAATGGGTGGAAGCATGTGCATATCCAACCAATGATGCTCAAGTTGTTATTAAATTTATGAAAAAGTTTATATTCACTCGTTTTGGAACACCTAGAGCTGTCATAAGTGATGGGGGAAAGCATTTTTGTAATAAACAATTCGAGCATTTGTTGAACAAATATGGTGTTACCCATAGGATTGCAACCCCCTACCACCCTCAAACTAGCGGCCAATTGGAGATCTCTAATAGAGAATTAAAACAGATTTTAGAAAAGACAGTTAGCACATCTAGAAGAGATTGGTCCTTAAAATTAAATGATGCACTTTGGGTTTATCGTACTGCATTCAAAACCCCAATAGGTATATCTCCATATCAATTAGTTTTTGGTAAGGCTTTCCATCTACCCGTTGAGTTGGAACATAAAACTTACTGGGCTATCAAATTTTTGAATTTCGATTTGAGTGATGCAGGTGATAAAAAAAAACTTCAGCTTAACGAAATATAAGAATGGAAAAATCAAGCATATGAGAATGCCTGGACTTACAAAGAAAAAACCAAAGCATGGCATGACTCCCATATTGCAAGGAAGGAATTTAAGGAGGGAGACAAAGTTCTGCTATTTAATTCTCGTCTCAAGCTATTTCTTGGAAAGTTGAAGACCAGGTGAAGTGGACCATTTGTAGTGGTTAAGGCATTCCCTCATGGAGCGCTGGAATTACACAATGGTAATAGAGGCACATTCAAAGTGAATGGGTAGCGTTTGAAGCATTACATCGAAGGAGAGTAACCTATTCATTATAGGTCCACTCTTTCCTTGCAACAGCCATGAAAGAAAGAGCAAAGTCAAGCTCACGACTTAAAATGAGCGCTTGTGGGAGGCAACCCATCGAGCAAAGCCAGGCGGATTCACCCCAATAATTTCCTTTTATTTTGGAAGGATAAGATGGCAGATTTGATCCATATCTGGATTCCTATTTTTGTGCTAAGAAGAGGAAGTTGTTTAGGAGAATTCAAATCTTATCATATAGGAGATAATCTATAGGGAACCCTTATCTTTCCAGTATTATATAAAGAGAAGGGTTGCAAAAGAAAAGGACACATAGAGGAAGGCGACGGAAAAGGAGGAGACAAACGAGGAGCTAGATGGCAACAAGGAGAAGAGAAGCTCACCGATCTCAACCTCAAGGGCGACATCATGAGTTCTTTCTTGTACATTGTTTGTATAATTTCATTTATCATGAACTAGTTTATTTGTAGCTAGGGCTATGGAAAGCCTAACCACGACCATGGATTTATTTTTATTTAATTTAACCAAGTTCTTTTCATTTGCATATTGTCTATGAGTTATTATGCGCAATGCAATTAGGAGCTTGGCCGCCTCTTAGTTGATTTGATTTATGTGAATGAATCGGAAGGGGAATTCATATAATAGACTAAATAATTAATAGTGTGAATTGAATGGTATATAGGAATATATATGCATGATTCATCTGATGATACAAGTTTTTCATAGAACTTAGTGCACTTTCTATCTCGAGAACTCTAATAGAGGAATTGAAGGGTTACTTGATAGAAGTAGGTTTGATATATCCTGGAAGGGAATATTAAACAAATTAGGAAAAACTTCAACTTATGAAAATAATAAATTATCTTGGTTAATGTAATAAATTGATGTTCATTGGAACAGTTAGGTGGACCAATAGCCCTAGTGCTTTCAATTAGATCATTGCAAGTTCAGTCATTGATTGCCTTTGTTTTTATTTCTTTTATCTTTAATTTTCAGTAGTTAAAGTTGCTAGATCCAAAATTTGGTTGTCCAAATAATTAAGGGAAACTATAGTTTTAGTATTTATTTTGTTAAATCCTCGTGGGAACGATATCTTTATACTACTTGATAAGTAATGCACTTGATAGGGTTATATAATTATAACTATCAAGTTTAGTGATTGTTGTGAGCGTCAGAAAATGGCTCACTTACCACTTGGGCTAGAAATGGAGTCATCGCCCATCAATTAAAGAAATGGAGGTGATGGGACCTCTAAGAATGACATCAAAATCATTTTGGTCCAGTAGTGACTCCAATAGCTCGAGGCACTGGCTAATTAGTTTGGGTAAGACTTAGATGGGAGAGGGAAGGGGTTAGGCACCCCTCTCCCTGGTCCAATAGGTGGGGCCCATACATGGTTCTAAAAGTAAATGCAAGTAAACCTAAAAAAAGTACTCCTAACAAGCCCAAAATATTCACGAACCAAAATTACATTATTAAACGAAAATAACTGCAAGAAAAACAATGTCTAGTCATCTCCCTATAATATCTTTCCTCTTAACTATCATTCACCGTGCTGGGCAGATTAGAAACAAATCCATTTATCAGATCAAACAAGCATAAAAAATGATTAAATAAAATGGAATAAAACGCATTCAACATAATAAAAGTAGAAATAAATAGAACCTAAATCTTTAGTTGATTGGATTTCGACTAGAGGAGAGGGTAAACATGTTATTCGTATTAAGATAAGAAAGAAGATGTGAAGATTGGAAAGAGGGGAAAACATGCATTAGAGGATTGGACATACTGATTTGTTTGGATTATTTTGGTATGGCAAAGACAAATGAAATAATTCAAGATCAACATAAAAGTTTTCTGTCTTAGCAAATACCATTCTACCAATCACTCGACAGGGTTAAGGAATAATAATCTACCCTACTTGTATCCGTTGGACATTGAAGAAATCAGCAATGAGAAGACAACAATCATAACAGAAAAGGAACTTAAGAAAATCGATGGTAGAATCAGGGAGGGTACAGAGCTTACAAAAACTCATCAAACCAGTTTCATTGGCTCTTCCCCACTCATGACTCCCAATTACAAGTAAATAACAAGAGAATATAGAGTTGATTATAGAGAAGAAAAAGGGGGTTACCTAATTCGGATTTAGCCTGAAATAGGAAAGTTTGCGTTAGGATGAAACTCTGAATTACCGATTAATTAGTATGGCAAACAAGAAAAAATAATTGAGAAATATGTGAATTATAAAGCAAATAATAAGAGCAAAAGAAAGGTAAAGATGGCACCAAATTTACGTGGTTCGGTCAAAGAGACCTACATCCAAGGGAGAAGAAAGAAAAACATGTTTATTCATGTCCTTGATGAGAGAACTACAAACTGACCACCTTACTAGTGTTGAAATGCCTTTAACAAAGCCTTGAAGCACTCAAAAAAGGGCATAGATGACTGCTTTGAGCTGGTGTGATAGAAACCCTCAATGGCAGTAGAGAAGAAGAAGAACGATCCAAATAGAGTAGGAGCAGATCTTGTCAGAAGATGGTGATGAATTTCTCCCAATCTTTTCAGCCTTCTAATGCTCTCTCTCCATACACATACTACCCCTAGGAGGCACCCCTTTTATAGAAGAAAATAGGGAAGTGGAGAAGTCACAATAAGTGTAGCAGTTTTTGGTGGTGTAATTGTGACTGTTACAACATTCATCTCAAAAGATAAATATAGCAGTTTTTGGTGGTGTAATTGTGACAGTTACAACATTCATACCAAAAGATAAATGTAACAGTTTTGGTGGTGTAATTGTGATAGTTACAACATTCATACCAAAAGATAAATGTAGCAGTTTTGGTGGTGTAATTGAGACTGTTACAACTTTCATACCAAAAGATAAATGTAGCAGTTTTGGTGGTGTAATTGAGGCTGTTGAATTACTTAGCCACACCAAATGTCAACAGTTTGCCGCAACTGGGAGAGTTGGAAGGAAGAAATAACCACTAGAACTCAAGAGGGTGTGATAACTGTGCTGGTGTTGTTGCTATCTCTCTGTGTCTAAGGCGACTTGGAAGCTTGTGCTCATCAGATGGTGACAATCTCACCTCTGGGTTCTGTGACTGATTCAAGTGAAAGGGGAGGTCGTGATCCTCTCCTATCTCGATCCTAGAACAATTTTGGGATATTGAATCATCGAGGAGAAAATACCTATGTGTTCAGATGGCTCAGAGGCAACCTAACCGAAGGGCTCAGAAGGAAGCCCTAGAGCATGTCCAGGAGGTTGTTGTGGAGACATTTGGTGGGAGACAGAGGTTCTGATTTGGAGAAAAGAATGTCGCCGTTGTTACTTGATGTTGGAACCTTTGCTCGTAGCAGTTGTCTCAAAGATGAGCAAATGCTGGTTTGATCTAAATGAGGGAGAGAGGGCCGATGGTGGATATGATTGATTTTTGATCTTCACAGTAATGGTAAGAGGGAGAAGGGAAAGAACGAATGACACAATGGCTGCTGCTCGAAATTGCAGCGGTGGGGAGTAACAGGGAAGGGTGATTCCGAGAAAGAAAAGGGAAGAAGAAGAGGAAGAAGAAGAATAAAGGGGAAAGAAGAAGGAAGGGAAAAGAAAGAGAAGGAGTGCAGTACACCGGAGGAGACACTAGAAAGGACTTCAAAACAATTGCTGCCAGACCGACAGAAGAAAAACACAGCTCACCCACAAGAAACAGAGCTCACCTTAGCAGGAAACTCCAAACCCTTACCTCACATGGAAAAGTCCAAAGACAAAGTGGAGACCTCGAGGGCCCCCTTTATTTAAAATCTTACATAGAAGAATTAACTACCCAGATCCGAAAGAGACAAGAGCATGTCTCCCACATTTTAGCGGTGCCTGCGACTGACAAGTTGTTGACAGGTGACACACGCACCGAATCCGATGGCACGCCAAGCACAAAATCTGAAAAAGGAACACATTTTTGCGCGAATCACAGAAATCGAAGGAGGCGTACACTGTCCAAAATTCAAATGCCCACCAAAGCGAGACTCACTATAAGCACCAAATCAGATAAAGCTGAACCGGATTGGTCAAACCTGTAGACAGAAAAGAAGTAAACCCAAACTGCCACAAAAAAAAAAACAAAACAAACCCTACTCTCTTCGTCTACTAAATAACGAACTCAAGAGTGGGGGGCTATTGATGAGGGACATTTTGGTCAATCCACTTGATGATGGACATGTGGACACTGCCAGTGACACAGTGTCCTACTCAACAAGACAGTTCACCGGGTCGACATACAGCAATCGATATCAAGTACAAAGCCGAACTAGAGCGAGCTCGGCCCATAATATCCGACACAACAGAACAGCTCGCTGGAGTAACATGTGGTAGTCAGCATTAGATACGCGGCTAAGCTAGGGCGAGCTCAACCCTCCATCAGTCACCAGCTCACCCAAAACAGCCCCGCAAACAACGCCCATGCAAGCGCTATAACCGCAACATAGAAGAACAGTTCACCGGGTCGACTGCCCCCAGACCAACAGGCGACCTGTAACCACTGCATGGATCTAGCAAATAACTGACCAGTACACCCTAGGATTTAGGAAATAGCTCCATACAAGGCTTAGAGATATTATCAGATAGCATTTAAACCTCAGGTAGATATAAAATGACCTCAGGGCCACTCCAAAAGGTATGTGCACATAAACTCTAACTCTCTCATACTCTCTCACACAAAGGATCATTCACTAACTTAAGCATTGAAGTGTAGTAAAAGTATACTCGGGCACTCTAACCTCTCTTCCTTTTCAGGTCTTAGCTTGAACCCCCAGCTCGGCATCATAGTTCGACACTGTTGCTCTACTCGCACCACAGTCTGAACCTGATCCGAGCCACCCCATCAGATCAGAGGGAGTGAACATATTTTGTGCTTCATCTATTGGTGGGACCATTTTTGGTCTCATCAGATGCATATCTGAAGTCTAGGTTTCTGAACTTCATGCATGCATCTATTCTTCCTTGTTCTTTAGTTATCTCTAGTTGGTTGCCATGGACATTTTATCTTTGTTTGTTCTATAACTTATTAAATTCCAAGAACATTTCACTTTTTCTCAATGGAATCTAATTTTTAAGCAGGATTCACATTCTTAGATATTGGGGAAAGGAAGTACCGCACTTGGACCAAGGTAGAAAAATGTTCTATAGAGATTCTTGTACAGAGATATGAAATAAAGAAACATGGAGAAAATTTAGATAATTATAAGCTAGTGTTAATAAAGAAATATTTAAGTGCTAGTAATTGGTAAAAAAAAGCACAAGTATAGAAGAGATAGAAATGGTGAAAATAGGCTAAGGATAGTATGAACCCTTTGGGTTTAGTTGTTAGAAATGGAAGGGGTGTTAGAGTGTTAAAGAAAGAAATACAAATTTGTATTAGATATTGCACCTTAAATTAGAAATATCATTAGGACCTTTTCCCAAATAGGGATGCAACTTGGGATGGGTTAGTTAAGAATTATTCAAATTTTGAATGGGCCTTAGCTTGATGTAGTTGAAATTATTTTACCTGTATATGGTAAGGACACATCCGGATTGGATATGAAATACACTAAAAATTGAATTATTTGACATGAATCACGATACAACATACAAGGTCCTTGTACCCCTAGGCACAAAGATTCTTGGAACTAGGATAACACATGGATATTACACTTCACAATGGTTAGATATGGCTTACTCACACAATACCAATACCAGTTGAGAGTCAATCGTTCAAGCAATGTAGGAGGAGTGCAACCTGATGAAGGACATAGAGGTTGAGGTTGCTGTAGAGAGGGAGCAGTGGAGGATTGCTCGGGCTTCCCTTCATGAGGTTGAGGTGAAGTAAAAGGATCTAGAGTGGAAGTTGCAAGCGGCTGAGGTGGAGTTATGATCTGCCGAGAGGCTATCATCAGAGAGGAGGGCGGAGGAGGCTATGGAGGAGTGGAAGACCATGACGGACTACCAGAAGTATTCGATTGCCTTTGGTGCTGCTTCATACCTGAAGGGCATCAAAGACACCAAGTTCCCTACTTCGACGTTAGTCAGCTGGGGCTTCTGCCTGACCTAGTGGCCGAGGGGTCCCATCTAGTCGAGGTCCAGCCTTTTGAGGGCCAAGTAGGCGATGGTCAGCCTATAAAGATTGGAGCGGTTGAGGAAAACATGAATGCTGAAGCTCGAAGGGTCATTATCCGCTCGGTCTCCTTTTGTCCATCCTTTCTCCCTTTTCTTTTTTCCTTGTCACATTTTTCAAGGGGCTCGACCTCCCCCATTCGAGGCCAAATTCTATAAAGTTTGAAAGATCATCTCAATGAAGCATACTTCTTTTGTGTCTTTTTGTTGTAATTTTCTTTTTTGGTGTGCTAGGGGCTGATGCCCCCCTTTCGAGAGAACACAAGTAGCAAAAAGTAGTGGCTAGTTATTTAGACAATCGCATAGGAAACTAAGTTAAGGGAGTCAAGCTGAGGCCAAGTTGTGCCACCGAGGGTTCAAGGCCCCTTTCCTTAGCAATAAGGGAAAGGGAGGTGTACGCCTTAGCTTTCCTAGCTTGTTCTCCATCCCCATAAAGGTAGCTAGGACAAGGCTGAGTTGTGCTATCGAGGGCTCGGGGCCTCTTTCCTTAGCAAGAAGGAAAGGTAGGCATATGCCTTGGCTAGCCTAGCTTAGCTTCCTTGGGGACTTGTGGTGTCAGCTTGTGTGCAGTCGAGGTCGTAAGGATATGCCTAGATGAGGTCATGAAATGCTTCCTATCTTAGCAAGGTAACTTGTCCATTTTAGTGTGTATGTTGATTAAGTGGTAGGCTAAAGTCTTTGGCCGATACCGCAACCGAGGTTGCCGAGGTGTTTTGCCTTAGCAAAAAAGGAAAGTAGGCATATGACTCACCAAGAGTTGTGTGCCTTGGTCATTGTCCAGTTTGAGCATATAACCTTGGTGAAGGTTGTGTGCTTCGGCTAGTCACACGGTTGAGGGGTCCTGGTAATTGGGCATAGTCAGAATGTTTACATTAAAGTTGAAGTCGAGGGGGAGGAACTTTGTAGTTTCATTGATAAGCTCTTTGTACAAGGATTATATTATTGAAAATACATCTAGAGGTTCTCGGAAATCCATGTATGAGGAACCTATCTTCCACACAAGTGTTCTAGCCAGAAGGTGTCGGGGCCGACAACCTACTTGATACTATATGGGTCTTTTCAGTTGGGGTTGATCTTTCCAACACCAGGATTAGGCACCATGACTTTCCTTAGGATGAGGTCACCTTCTTTGAAGTGTCTCTCCTTCACTTGAGAGTTGTAGTAGTGGGCTACCCTTTGTTGATAGGGCACAACTCTGAGTTAAGCATGCTCTTGGATGCCTTCCAATAGATCCAAGTTATTCCTGAGTTCTTCATCATTCTCGGCCTCATTGTACGCCTTAGTACAAAGCATCGATTAGCTAGTATCTTTTGGAATGACAACCTCAGCCCCATAGGTCAAGTTGACTGGGGTCTCACACGTGGCGGTCCGAGGTGCCATTCGATAATCCCATAGGACACTATATAGCTCATCTGCCCAGAGGCCTTTGGCTCTGTCTAGTCTTGTCTTCAGCTCATCCAAGATAATTTTGTTGGTGACCTTGATTAGGCTGTTGGTTTAGGGGTAGCCTACCAAGGTGTACTACTGCTTGATGCCAAGGCTGGCACACCATTCTTTGAAACTAGCGTCGTCAAATTGCTTGTCGTTGTCGGTGACGAGCATGTGGGGGATGCCGAAAAGACAAATGATGTTCTTCCAAAATAAATTCTAGACTATTTTGGCCGTGATGGTAACCAAGGGCTTGGCTTCAACCCACCTGGTGAAGTAGTCAATCGCAATGACAGGGAAGGGGCCGAAGAGATCCATTCCCTATTTGGCGAAGGGCCATGGACAACTGAGGGTCGAGAGGGTTGTGGGTAGCTGACGAGAGAGGTTGGAGTGTCTTTGGCATCGATCACACTTCTGTAATAGCTCGACTACATCATTCTATATGGTCGACCAAAAATACCCTTGCCTTAGTGCTTTATGGGCCATGGCTCTACTTTCAAGGTGTTTTCCACAAATACCTTCATGGATCTCTAGAAGCACATACTCACCCTCCTCTTGATGAAGGAATCAGAGGTAGGGTAAAACGAATGACCTTTTGTGGAGCTTCCCTTCGAGTAGGGCGTAGTGGGTTGTCTGACGTTGGAATCACGTTGCTTCATTCTTGTCGGGGGGAGTTGCTCATGCTATAGATAGGTAAGGATAGGGTCCATCCAACAAGGCTCAGCTTGCACTGGGAGCACTTGTACTTCTTCAATGCTGGGTCATGCTAGCTTCTTGGCATGGACAGTGTGGCCGAGGTCTAGACCCAATGTGCTTGCCAACTTGGATAGGGTGTCGGCCCTCATATTCTCGACCTGTGGGACTTGTTACAAGGTGAGGTGCTGAAAGTGGCGGGAGACTTCTTGTACTTTGGCCAAGTACTTAACCATGTTTAGTTCTTTGGCCTCATACTCGCCATTCACTTGATTTACCACCAGTTGAGAGTCACTGAAGACTTCAATGTGCTAGGCGTCGAGGTCTTTGACAAGTTGTAACTTGGCGAGTAGGGCTTCGTACTCAACTTCATTGTTGGAGGCCTATAAGTTAAATCTCAATGCGTGCTCCACCTCATTTTCATCTGGGGTAAGGAGTATGAGGCCTACTCCACTTCCCTTAGCATTAGAAAACCCATTTAAAAACAATTTCCAGGTTGGCCAAGGTTCCTCATCTTCTACGGGAGCCTAGCCGAGCGCTCTATTGAAGTACACTCCACCAAGAGATCAACCAAGGCTTGCGCTTTAATTGCAGGCCTCGATTGGTACTATAGGTTGAACTTGGATAATTCAATGGCCCATTTGGTTAGTCGACCCAAGGTCTCTAGCTTGATGTGTACAGACTTGAGGGGTTGGTTGGTCAACACTATGATGTTGTGGGCTTGAAATTAGGGTTTGAGTTTCCTAGCCGAGACCACAAGCA
Source organism: Nelumbo lutea (assembly GCF_056320005.1). Classification (NCBI taxonomy): domain Eukaryota; kingdom Viridiplantae; phylum Streptophyta; class Magnoliopsida; order Proteales; family Nelumbonaceae; genus Nelumbo; species Nelumbo lutea. Next base: position 76,421,810 of record NC_142687.1, read on the forward strand.
CGAAAGCTAAATTCTCCACCTTGGGGTAGCGGGTCTCAGCATCACAAAGGACCTTGCTGACATAATAGACTAGCTGCTACACTACTTCATCCTCTTGCATCAAAACAAAATTGATGGCCTCACCCCCGACCGAGAGGTATAGGAATAGTGTCTCTCCTGGAAGAGGTCGTGTGAGCAAAGGGGGCAAGGCGAGGTAAGACTGTAGCTCGTCAAAGGCTCTTTGGTGTTCTTCAGTCCACTAGAAGTCCTTCAGCTTTTTATAGATCAGAAGAAGGGTAGGCAATGATCAGCCGACTTTGACATGAATCGGTTGAGGGCAACCACTCAGCTTGTGATTCTTTGTGTCTCTTTGATGGACAGAGGTGGCTTTATGTCCAATATGGCTTGAATCTTCTCTAGGTTGACCTCTATACCCTACTGAGTGACGATGAAGCCCAAGAATTTGCTCAAGGTGACGCCAAAAGCACACTTGTTGGAATTAAGCCTCGTGTTGTACTTCCTTAGCGTAGTAAAGGTCTCGGATAGGTCCGAGGTGTGCCGGTCAACCTTTAGGATTTTCACAACCATGTCATCCACATAGGCTTCAACTTTTCTTGCCATCTAGTGCTTGAAGACTTTGTTCACAAGCCGCTGATAGGTAGCTCTAGCATTCTTCAGGCCGAAGGGCATGGCCTTGTAACAATAGGTTTCGTGCTCAGTTATGAATGAGGTCTTCACCTTGTCCTTGACATCTATCTTGATTTGGTTGTACCTGGAGAAGGCATCCATGAAGTTTAATAGTTTGTACCCTATGGTGGCGTTGAAGAGGTGGTTGATCCTCGACAAAGGAAAGTTGTCTTAGGACAAGCTTGATTGAGGTCTATGGAGTCAATACAAATCCGCCATTTCCTGTTAGCCTTCTTAACCATGACCACATTGGACAACCAGTTAGGGTAGTGTACTCTCGGATAAAGTTGGTGTCAAGGAGCTTGTCTACCTCATCTCTGATGGATTTTCAATGCTCTAGTGCAAAGTTCCACTTTTTCTACTAAACTAGCCTACAGGTTGGGCCCACGCTCAGCTTGTGAGTAATGACCAAGGGCTCAATTCCAGGCATGTCAGTGACAGACCAAGCAAAGATGTCGACATTAGATTTAAGGAAGCTTACTAGTTCGAAAAGTGTGTTTGGAGGTAGGCTAAACCCGCGCGCATCTTCTCAGGCTCGGCCTCGGCTCGCAAGTTCATCCCTGAGATTGAGCCCTTCCAATAGAAGGGCTTCTTTATTTTTGCCTTTTAGTGCTACCACATAGCACTGTTTGGCTGCTTGTTGGTTCCCTCGAACGACTCTGATGCTGTGCTCGGTTGGGAACTTCATGGCGAGGTGGTAGGAGGTGATGGCCACCTTGAGTGCATGAAGGGTCGGCCTCCCGATAATGGCATTGTAGGGGGAGTTGATCTTCATGACCAAGAGCTCAGTTATCCTGGTCACCTGTCAAGACTCTATCCCTATCGTGATTGGTAGGGTGATTCTTCCTTCTGATTTGATGAGATTTCCGGAGAAGCCAATGAGTGGCACGTCAGCCGGTTGTAACCGCTCTGGCGGCAGCTTCATATTTTCAAAAGTATCATAGAAAAGGATGTTGGCTGCCAATGATCCACTATCAATAAGGATCCTCTTCACCATGAAATTGGCAATAATCATCGACACCACCAATGTGTCATCAAGGGGTACTGAAACCCCCTTCAAGTCGTCTGAGAAGGAGATGAGTTCATTTTCTTTCTACTTCTTGGGCACTGGGCCTTGGATGTTGAGTTTCCTGGAATAGGCCTCGTGAGCCAAAGCCAAGGGTCCACCTAAGACCGTGGCCCCCACGATAATGTCGATGACCCTGGTCAGGTTGTTGTGATGTTACTGCTGTTGTTGTGAGGACGAGGCACTAGCGTTGCCCCCCATATATTCTTTCAAGTGACCACGGTAAATGAGGGACTCAATCTCGTTTTTGATTTCATAGCAGTCCTCGGTATCATGGTCAGTGCCATGGTCGTACTTGCATTATTTCTTTTGGCTACCCCTCTTAGGGTTCCCCTTCATCTTTGCAAGCCACTTCACATAGTCCTTTCGTACTTACATGAGATGTGTGTTTGAGTGGAGTTGAGTGACATGTACTTGGTGAAGGATGGGGCTGGTGGCTTCTTGTCATTATGTTTTTTTGTGGTGGTGGCCATGTTCACAACCATCTCTATCCTTCCTCTTCTTCTTCGACCCCACCTCGGTTGGATTTGGCCTCGCCTTCTTGGCACTCGCCGGCCGAGCCCTCCTCAGCGGTGATATACTTTTGTGCCTTCTTCAAAAATTCCGCCTTGATCTTGGGAGGTGTCTTGGCGACAGACCACTTGAGGGGGTCTGGGTTGGAGGCCATTGATCGCTACATGCATTGATACTGCGGGGTTGAAGTCTCAAACCTCGAGGTCTTCCTTCTTGAAGCGGTCGATGTAGAACTGCAAATTCTATATGCGCTTTTGTCGGATGGACATGAGGGAGATGATGATCTTCTAGCACCGTTAGTTGTTGACGATGTGGGAGAGGAAGAGATTGGCAAATTTCTCCCACGATCTTATGGATCAAGGTGGGAGACCGGAGAACCATCAGTGAGCTGCTCCCTTGAAAGTTGCATGAAAAGCTCGACACGCCAAGGTGTCAGAATATTCATAAAGGAGCATGAGCACTTGGAAACTTTCTAGGTGGTTGTCCGGGTCGGTGATTCCATCGTACATCTCCAAAACGGGAGCGATAAAGTGAGGTGGGAGAGGCTCTGAGGTGATGGAGTTAATGAAGGTGGCATCCATTTTGTTGGACGAGGGGTTCTGATTGGTAGAGGAATCACCCTGACCCTCCTTCACTTGCCAAAGCTCATCTTGCATGGCACAAATCTACGCCTGCAGGTTGCCAGTCCTTCGATCGATGGAATCCTGGGCCTCGTCTTGGTCCTTTTGGATGCGGAACAGGTCGGACTGGTTTCTAGAGTTCTTTGACGCAGGCATGTCCTGGTTCCTCCAAGCTTGTCAATCATTGAGGAGGTCACAGGGGTCTGACACATATAAGGGAGAGACATGGCATCAACCTCCAACCCTCGGAGGAGGACTATATTGTCCATAGCACCCACCTTCATCTTGAGGGCTCTCTACCCGATAACATCATTCATGGTCCCGATGGTTGCCACAGGACCCAATTGGATCACCCCTCCATTGGCTAAGGAGGTAGGAGGTCTTCGACGGCTTGCTGGAGTGTCGACTGCTACTGTTGGACATTGACGGTTTGACCTTCTTAGGTCCGACGGGATGCTGGACCAATGGAGCATGGGTAGAACGTCCATTGTGATGCCCTAGGCTCCTAATGGGGCAGCTATCCTATGGGCGGCCTCCTGCCGGGCACCCCACCTCATCCAATCTCTGAGTGATGTTGTCAAGTCTATCAAGGACTATCATGAATTGGTCCATGGTGACCAGGTTTTGAGCGTTTGGAATGTTATCTTGGTTATCAGCCATTGTTCGAAAGCTTAGTAGTTTTTTGAAGCAAGTGTTCACTTAAGGGAAAGTCTTAGCAACGTTTCTCATAGATGGTGCCAATTATTGCTACCAAGGATTGGTCGAGCGCAACAAGGTACTTTCACTTCCTTAGCCGAGGCTGGTATTCCGAGGGCTGATGAAGCCGAGAGCCTATAGTCTGACCTGTGAAGGAGGAAGCATGTCAGAGGCCCTGGGTGTTATCCCATGGGCAAAGACTTCGGCGATCAAGTTAGTAAGTGCGTAATAAGGGGGTCGGACAAGGCCTAAGGAGAGGGTGCTTAGACGAGGTCACCCAGGAGAGCTTGAGAGCAAAAAGAGCCATGATAGCTTAGAGTTGAGCCACTTATTTATACTTGAGCTCGCTTAGAGATGGTTAGCAGCAGATGGCCAAACTTCCTGGCCCTGCCACATGGTGCCATCTTAGGCCTTGCCACATGAACCTACTTATTATATAATACTAATACTTTTTTGAAATGTATAATACAAAAAAAAAAGAATATATATCACAAATAAAGAATTAATTTGAAATTAACTTATCTATTATTCTTAAAAAGAAAATAATTTATCTTTGATGTTGTATCGGATTGGATTCGGTTGATGGTTCCGAGCATGCCCCCTACTCCCCTACGGGCCATAATGCCCTAGTGGTGACAATGGGATTTGATCCCAAGTTTAGATTAGCTGAATGTTTTGGCTATTCAACAGGATGTGGAACCAGTGATGAGGTTTTGCGCCATTAATAAATTCATGAACCCCACTAAGAAAGGTGTAAGCTCCATGTATTTTATTAATGTCGTAAAGCATTATCATTGGTTCCACAGTTCGTTAACAATAAAAGTGTTCAACTAAACCTTGCTCCAGTATTTGCTACTACATGCTCGACAACAAGTAGGAAACTAGGGATAGGTTTTTTTTTTTTATAGATAAAATTGTTATGGGCCCGAGCGTAGGATCGCGTCACGGGTCGCTCAACCGCAAGAACCTCAGATCTTTCCTTGCCCTTGGCCTTGCGTACAGGCCCTATTTTGACTATCTTGTGGGTGATTTGTCCAAGAGACCACCCGAACTCTCCTAATGGGTGATTTGTCCAAGAGATCACTCGAACTCTCCTCACTCTCTTTCTTGACTCCGAAAACTGAATGCCTTTATTTCAATTTGTAGCTCCTTAAATAGGAGATTACAGAAGGAAATTCCTAATTAAACTCAAACTCCAACTTGAACTCAAACTCCTAATGGTAACTCTTATTTAAGATAAGATAAAGATAAGATAAGATAAGATAAAGATAAGGGATAAGGGATAAGATAAGGATAAGGCAAGCTGGCGACGAGTTGGCTTGACGTGTCCAGATAAGGGTGGGCCCACCCTTATGAGCTGTTGTGTGGGCCCCGCTCTACTGCTGCTGCCAGGTGCGTGCGTGCGGCTCATGGTGCCGTTGCCGCGCGGTGTGTTCCCGCAGTACTGTTGCCGTGCAGTGCGTGCACGCGGCTCATGGTGTCGCTGCTGTGCGGTGCCGGGCGTGTGCGCTGTGCATGCTGTGCGCCAGGATGCCGTTGCCATGCGGTGCTGGGCGTGTGCGCGATGCATGCTGCCATGCGGTGCGTGCTGCTGCCTGGCGGTGCGTGCTGCATGCTATCGGTGGTGCATGCTGCTGTGCGGCGCTGCCAGGCGGTGCCTGCTGCTGTGCGGCCTGCCGGATGGTGTGACCATAACATCACACCCCTCCCAAACTACAAGTTTGTCCTCAAGCTCGAATTGGGTGTCGAAGACACCCTCAAAGAAATCCTGGATGGCTTTGCCTTCCTGGATCGGGTTCCCATGGAGGTGGTTCATCGTCATCTTCCTCTTGTTTCACCAGGAGGCAGAAAAGTCTCTTGCACTTGTGCCCTACTAAGTAGAGTTCATCACAATTAAAACATTGCCCCCTTGTCCTGTGTTCTGCCATCTCTGCCCTGGACAAGTGCTTAATAGGGGGTGTATCGCCGCTTCTCCCCACATTGGATGCTGATCTGGAATTGGTGCTCATCTGTGGCTTCCGTTCTGGACTGGTTGCTGGATATGGAGCCATTCTGAGTGGTTCCCTATTGGCAGCCTGCGAAGACCCTCCTCCAGTAGGTTTCGGGTTTGTCCAAGCCACTGCTGGGCATCCCATGCTGAATAGCCCTCGGCTGATCTGTAGTTTGCGCTCGAAGGCCCGGGCCAAATTCATTGTCGTGACTAGGTTAGGCGGGCTCTGCATCTCTACATCAACTCTTAGGGGTTCGGTTAGACCAGCTGTAAACATATCCACCTGCTGGTCTGTGCGTACTGACGAGGCCCTAGCGAGAAGGGTCTGGAACTGCCGCTGATACTCTGCAATGGTCCCGGTCTGCTTGAGGTTAATGAGCTCCCCCAAGGGGTTGCCTGTTAATGGGGGTCCAAACCAGAGGAGGCAATACGACTTGAACTGACCCCAACTAAGGCCTTGTTCTTCCTGCTCCACTCGGTAGAACCGGTGTTGTGCTTCATCGGTCAAGTGGAATGCTGCCAGGCTGACCTTGTCCTTCTTTTCTGTGTGCTGATTACGGAAGAATTGCTTACAACGGTACAACCATCCAAGTGGGTCACTGCTGCCGCTGTATGAGGGGAACTCCAGATGACTGTATTTGGGTATGATTGCTGCTGTCGGTGTGTCGTTCTGTCGCTCATCGGAGCCCTTTGCCCGATCTGGGCGGTAGTTGTGGTTAGTGGTTGCTCCTTCAGGGCTCCCTTCCCTGGTGGGGAAGTATAACTCCAGTAGACACTGAAGTTCCCTGACATCCTCTTTAACTTCTCTTACCTCCGCGTGATTTTCCACGAGACGGTGTTCCAACTCATGAACCTTGGACGATAGCTGCTCCATGTCGCCCATGACGCTTGGATCTGATACCAAAATGTTATGGGCCCGAACGTAGGATCGCGTCACGGGTCGCTCCACCGCAGGAACCTTAGATCTTTCCTTGCCTTGGCCTTGCATACATGCCCTATTTTGACTATCTCGTGGGTGATTTGTCCAAGAGACCACCCGAACTCTCCTAATGGGTGATTTGTCCAAGAGATCACCCGAACTCTCCTCACTCTCTTTCTTGACTGCGAAAATTAAATGCCTTTATTTCAATTCGTAGCTCCTTAAATAGGAGATTACGGAAGGAAATTCCTAATTAAATTCAAACTCCAACTTGAACTCAAACTCCTAATGGTAACTCTTACTTAAGATAAGATAAAGATAAGATAAGATAAAGATAAGGGATAAGGGATAAGATAAGGATAAGGCAAGCTAGCAGCAAGTTGGCTTGACGGGTCCAGATAAGGGTGGGTCCACCCTTATGAGTTGTCGTGTGGGCCCTGCTCTACTGCTACTGCTGGGTGTGTGCGCGTAGCTCATGGTGCCGCTGCCGCGCGGTGCGTGCGTGCAGTGCTACTATCGCACAATGTGTGCGCACGGCTCATGGTGCCGCTACTATGCGGTGTCGAGCGTGTAAGCGGTGCGTGCTGCCTAACAGTGTGTGTTGCGTGCCATGATGCCGCAGCCATGCGGTGCTGGGCATGTGCACGATACGTGCTGCCATGTGGTGCACGCTACTGCATGGTGGTGCGTGTTGCTATGCGGCGCTGCCAGGTGGTGACTGCTGCTGTGCGGCCTGCCGGATGGTGTGACCATAACAAAAATACTCCCAATACTTTTCAAATAATCCATTGGAAACATCTCGTTATCATTCATGAATCATGAAGGATGTGTTTGATGTACGACGGTTTATGGGTTAGTCGGCCAGTAAAAATTTCAGAGCCAATGCAAGTTTCTGAATTCCATTACACATATATAAACATTCAAAATATCAAAAACTTCACTCTATACACTAATACCAGTGTATGACTTGGCATCATTTTCGAGTTAGCATCCACTTTGGGCCTAAAAAGTCTGACCATGAACTAAACCATAATTTTCCCAAAAAAATTTATGCTGGTGGTTTATGATCGTCGATACAGAATTTAATTGAAATATGAAAATAAATAATAGAAAATACACTTTTATGATGTTTTAATATTTTATGACTATCAAATATATTATCTTTATCAAATATATTATTATCAGTTTGATGAAATTGTTAGATAGTTTGTATTTATTCATATTATTAATTTTATAAATTTTAAATCCCATTTTTATTTGGGCAAATTATTGATTCTCCCACCTTAAAAGTTGTCATTGTTTGGGGGAATTTGACACAAAATTTATAACTAAATGAGTTCAAATTTAATTTACTTTCATTCTTGCCATAAAAAATCGTTTTCTTCTTGAAAAATAAGTGTTTAATTCCTAGCAACATTTTTTTTCATTCCACTCATTTCTACCCATATTTGTTTATTAAAAAAATTATTATTAGAAATTATGAGCAAACCCAAAACTCCAAAGCTTTTTTAGTACATTTCGGATTATATCTGCAATTTGGCATGTTGGATGGAATGAGTTTCCTCGTGTATAACACTGAAGAATAATTTTATCCGAGGGTTAAACCCAATGTCTACAAAGCGTTCATCCGGGTGGCCGGGTTGAACCATTCAACCTGGAGACTGATCATCATTCAAGTCTCATTTACCACTTGGCCCGCTTGTCAAAAAAATGTGGAACGTGAATCGCTGACCTGGACAGTCTACCTGTCAAACCGTACCACCCGGACAAAGATTCATCATTCATGTACTGATTTTTATATTTTTAATTAATTTTTGTATTTCTAAATATTTTATTTCTTCTCTTTATTTATAACACACCACCCATTTATAACCTTCTCTTTGTGAAAATAAAAATACCCTGTAGTTAAAATCATTTCACAAAGAGAAGGTTCTAGCTTTCTGGAGAGGTTTTAAATATTTAACCTACAGTTTCATTAACAAAGAAGGCAAATTTAATCAATACATACACAGAACCAAGTAATAAACAACTCTCCCATTCGTCTGCTATAAAGCAAAATGGATCAAATTGATATTTCCTTCGATCGAATTTTGAATTCGGTGTTTGTTTTAGTAGAGCCAGGGAGGAGGAAAAAATTAGAAGCCAGTCCAAATATTCTTATAGGCATTATATAGTTAAAAGAAAAAAAAAAAAAGATTACATATGTATATTATGTATTAATAAACGATTACACATATAACATAGATTTATAATAATAATTAACAAGCATGGATCTTCTCCATGGTGATATTAAGCTTCGCTTCATGAAATGATGAAACAGAGAAGCTTAAAAAACCAAAGACAAACAAGAAGAAACCAAAAACTCAAAAAGTCGAAATATACATCGGAGTGGAAAGGCCATTTGATCTAGATATTAAGCAGCCGATGGGGCAGTAAGGTAGTGAACCACGCCTGCCTCCGACAACGCCGCCCGGAATGGCTCCAAATCCACGCCCTTCGTCAGCTCTGCCTCGCCGTCCGCTATTGCCGCCGGTTTCTTGTAGCTCAATGATTCGTCGTTGTACACATCCCACCATTTCTTCACAAGCATCTTTATGTCCTCCCTATGCATGTTCTCCTCCTTCCCCGTGTACCTCCATGGCTTCGATCCCTGTTTCATTTTTTATGTAAACAAACATTCACAACCGAATTAGCTAAGAAACCAATCACATACTCTTCAGTCTTCACCATGTTCAGAAACCAAGACTTTTTCTATCTAACACTCATACACTCACCGCTGCACAATAGTGAACGACTTTCACTTTATCCAGATCTACGTTCTCAGGGTGTCGCCACAACATCGCCAAGACCAGGTTGTAGACCAGAGGAATGGGCTTGTAAATATCCTTGAAGAACATATTCAAGAAATCCTGCGATAAGAGAACCAAGTGCAGAATTTAATGGGGGAGCTCCATTCAGAATCAACTAACATCAATACGGTGAAAAGGGTTTTTCTTTCAATTCTTTACCTGCTCTGCAAACGAGGTGGCAGGTGTGACTTGTAGGGTTTTCAAGAGATCGTCGCAGGTAGAGAGGCTAGGCTCAAAGACGAACATGCCGGCGTTGAAGTAGAGGGACGGAGGTGGACCCAACTCAGCAGGCCACTTCACCTTGTCTGGGCACTGCTGGCAGTATCCGATCTTGAATTGGGGTGTGTTACTCCATGTTTTCTCGCAGAAACAATCCATCACTGCGTAAAAGTGGCCGCCGGGTAGATCAAACAGATGATCTATGTTGTCGTAAACTTGAATATCCGAATCCAAGTATATCATCTTGCTATATTCTACAAACTGCAATTGACACAAATCGAAACATAGCGACATACTGTGAGTGAGACATTCTGTATACTATTCAATTTTCAATTCTTGTCGGTATTCGACGGTAAGAAAAGAAGAAATCTATGCCTCAATAAAGACGGCCATGAGCCACCACGTACGATGGACAGGTGCCTGCATGCCAAACCCATGGCATTGCCATGTGTAAGCACCAAGTCGTTCATCTATCCATGGCTCCATGGCTTCCATGCACACACACACACACATACCTCCCAGATTCGCAGTTTGGAGTAGTTGATGACATAATATGCCATGGCGAATTGAGTCTGGTTTTCCGGAGGATACACCGGCTGTATTTCTCTGACAATGCATCCCTGGGATTCCAGAATCTGGCGATGCTCCTCTGGAACGTCCGGCAAGACAGCTACAACGAGCGGGTAAGCGCTCTTCACCTTCCTCAGACCCTTGGCCAAACCGACAGCCCCTTTATAATAGTCGCCGTCGCCTGCTAAAAACGTAACGTAAGCTCTGCTGGGTATGCTCGCAGGCTTCACAAGGCTGGCGATTTTCGCAGCAGTGTTACTGATGTTAGGGGCCATGATGAGTTTGGTATGGAAGAGAGGATCGACGAACAAATAATGAAGGATTAGAAGATTAGTAGAATAACAGACTTGTAGGGATCGAGAAAGCTTTGAAATGAGTCACGATGAGATCAAGAAATCGACTTTTGCTGTATTGAAATGAGTGACGATGATACTGGAAAGAACGTTTATAGAAAAACGATGGAGAATTCTACTTAATGGGTCGTTGTAGTACAAAGCCAGAGGTTGGACTTGGGTCAGCTTAAATAGGAAACGGGGAAGGAGTTCACCGGAGGGAATTTTCTTGAGAGGGAAAGAGCCAAAGAGGCGAAATTACTGGAAAGTTTTAAATTTCTTATTATCATCTTCCGATGAACTTATTTCTGATCGACACGTGGCAAACGTGAGAGATCCGACGGTTGGTATATTGTCGAAAGGACGAAAGGAAGTTTCTCGAATGTGCTCGCACGTGATTGCATAGAAGAGACTAGAGAGCCTAGAAGGAAGCTCTTCACCTACGGTGAAACCTGGCATTAGAACAGTGGTGGCACCGATCACTGATTAAAATGGCCGACATACCCTTCGTCTCTCCTAGACTGGTTATCACCTTATCAGATATTTTGCTTGAGCAATTAATTTTGATGAGAGGTCTTCCCCTGTTCACGGGCGATGCTTTCTCAGCCGTCAAGATTTTCATCTTTGACCAATAAACTCTAAAGACAAATATACCCTTTACTCTTTGTTGTTGGCATGCAACATGTTTATTGATCGCATGATGTTGATGAAGTTCTAAGATTACAACAAGGCTACTTTGGTCAAATAAAAGAAAACGAGGTAAGGGGCGTATATTTTACATCCCATAAATATGTGCCATCGGATAACGCATATTTGATCACCTTATAATTATAAGCCGCTGGATTGAACCATCATAAGGACCAATCTCAACATTATATAGTTTATGGTGGGGTAGCAGATATTAACCCTCTTTGATCGGTGAATCCGACCTCATTCCGCAGATCAGTCAACCAGGACGACTAGAGAAGCAACACGTGTCCGTGATTTCAGCTTTTTTTATTTTATATATTTTGGGTGTTTTGGCAGTTGGTCACTTGGTTGGGTCCGGGGGTGGTGGACTGGTGAGGTGGGCCATGGGTAACCGTCAACCTTGTCATGTATCTCTTTACTGGAGTTACGTAAGCAAATTGTAAAGCGGGGCCATATCAAGTTTGAGTTGTAAAATTGCCTCGAAACTGTGCTTGGTGTCAGTATCTCAATTGAGGCCGTAGTTGCGCCCCGTGGCAAAAATGCATTATCCTTTACAAACCAACCAAAGGTACTCTTCCCAACCCTTTATCCCATCATCAGTAATTCAGTATCACTTGATTATCAACAGTATTAAATTAATTAAGTTAATGAGGTGTAGAGTGTAGAGTGATGTATGTTTTGTTTAGTGTTAGAATTAAAACCGACTTATAATTTTAAGTGGCTCTCTTCGACACGTGGACGTGAGCGCACTCATAATTTCGCCAGCTGGTTAGAAGTTGCCAAAAACTGTTTGGAGCACGTCTAGAACCACGAGCCGCCTGAAAGGAGGAATTCAGGAGAAGGAGAAGGAAGAATATAGTATAGGGATTTTTGTAAAAACCCCTATTATATTATATAACTATTCTTTTCCCTTTCATCCCATTCTTAATTTTGTATAGTAGTCGAACCAAACCCAAAGGAAAAACGGTTTAACCGGTTTTAAAACATTGTTGAAAGTTGAAACCGATTCCAGACCCCTTTTCTTAATTTTGGATAGTCGAATCATATAGAGAGGAAATACGGTTTAACCGGTTTTTAGAACATTGTTGAAACCATGGCTTTCAAAACCGGACAGAATCGGTCAAGTGATCGGTTCCAATTTTCTTTAAAACCGAATTTTTGCCAAAAAAAAATGTTAATTTGGTCAATAAACCACTGATTCGGGCAGTTAAACCATTCGAACCATTCAATATTTTTGACCATTTTTTATTTTTTGTTAGAACGGGCCATCCATTCCGATCGTTTGACCCAGGAACCAGACTCTAAATGATTCATTATCCAAATCGGTTTTAAAAACCAATTTCAGAGTTCAACCCCTATTCTCATAAACCAAATTGATGTAACCATTTCTGGTCACCTACCAATTTTTTGTGATGTATAAATTTGTTTGCTAAGTACCTCGTTATTTGACCCGGTGGTGACGTGCCTTGGTGATGAGCTACTTGGTGGCGAACTGCCTGGTGACGAGCTCCCTGGTGGAGACCTACTTGGTGACGAACTGCTTGGTGGTGAACTCCCTGGTGGAGAGCTGTCCGGTGGCGAGCTCCCTGGTAGAGAGCTACTTGGTGGCGAACTGCCTGCTAGCGAACTGCTTGGTGGCAAGTCCCCTGGTGGACTCATCATTTAACATGCTCCTAGGCAGCCTGCAACTCAGAGGATGGTGGAGCTCCCTGGTGCAGCGCAACCCGACTACCCTCTGCATGAGGTGATTTTCTCTCCTTTGTAGGCGGCGGGAGCTGAGGGACCTGCGAGAACTGAATAAGAGGACCCGGGGGTATTTTCCCGATGGGGACTCTCCGATGCCTAAGTTAGCATTCTAATTACAAAGAGCTTGGGGAGAAATGAGAGAGCTAGAGACAGGGGTTACCATCCTTTTCTTTTTTTTCTCCTTTGGCTTTGGGGGTCGGAGTCCTTATATAGTGGTGTCCTCGCGGGTTAGGTGAGTGAAAAGCCTTCAAACGGTAAGACTTGTCATATCCCGTCAGAACCGGGGTACTGTGGTGAACTCCTCAAGGTTGTCAGGCTGGCGCTTATGTCACGCAGCCAGGTCGGCACCTGGGCCAGGTTGTTAGGTCGGCGCTTGTGTTAGTCGGCGGGTCAGTGACTGGGCCAGGCTGTCAGGTCGGCGCCTGTGTCAGTCAGTGGGTCGGTGTTTGGGCCAGGTTGTCAGGTCGGCACCTGTGTCAGTCGGCGGGTCGGTGTCTGGGCCAGGTTGTCAGGCAGGAGATCTTCCTACGATACGACAAACTACTCTTCTGTACTGAGCTACCCTACAAGTGGCGAGTTGCCCGGGGGAGCTATGCCGAGCTCCTTGGGCTATGCCGAGTTGCTTGTGGCGAGCTTTGCTGAGCTGCTTGGCTCCTTGGTGGCGAGCTCCTTGGAGAGCTGCCTAGTTCCTTGGCGAGCTCTTTGGTGAGCTACCGAACTCCTTGGTGAGCTCCTTGGTGAGTTACCGAGCTCGTGGGGTATGCCGTTATGGTTCATCGGTGGGCGTCTTGTAGGTTGCCAGGTCGACTAGGTCGGATCATGTGCCAGGATGATCCAGCCAGGTCGCATAGGCCGCGTGCAGGCCATGCCAGGTCGCGCGCAGGCAGCGCTAGGCCGCGCAGGCCATGCCAAGTAGCGTGCGGGCCACGCCAGGCCGCATGCAGGTCGTGCGCAGGCCGTGCTAGGCCAGCCAGACCGGTGCTTGGGTGGGACACCAACTTGATAAGTTGTTGCCTGGGTGTTTGCCTACTTGTCACGAGGTGCCATGTGTCGCAATTTCACTGGAGGGCCAAATCTTCCCTCATCAATTGCCCCCTAATCCCAAGCTGAGAGTAACTCAGCGAAGGGAGTAGATTTCTTTTGGTCCGTAAGTCGACGAGTTGGTAAGTGTTGATCCAATTCCTTAGGCTTCGGGAGCTGCCTGTATGTGGTGAGCCACCAGTATGGTGAGGGGTCTCCACCAATTCAATAGTGTAGCCCTTAGGCTCTAGGGCAACTTATAGTTCACTTTTGCTGATTTTGCTCCTACTGAGGAAGCGACTGGATATTTAGCAATAGTGTGGCCTGTAGGCTTTGGGAGCGACTCGTAGTCTACTCTTCTTTGACTTTTGCCCGTGCCGGAGAGGCGATCGGGTCTTAAGCAGTAATGTGGCCCGTAGGCTTTGGGAGTGACTCGTAGTCTACTCTTCTTTGACTTTTGCCCATGCCGGAGAGGCGACCGCGTCTTAAGCAGTAATGTGGCCCGTAGGCTTTGCCTGTGAGGTGTTGAGCTATGATTGTGCTGCATCAGCTTCGTAATGCCGGTCACCCACTCCTATAAGAAGCTACTAGGAGCTCGACCTTCGGGGGCAACACTACTAACTTTAGGTCGCCAGCTCACATGGGAGCCTTGGAAGGCTCGACCGGTAAGGGCACCTATGTAGTCTGTTGGCCGCCAACTCCCGCGAAAGCCACGAAGAGCTCATCTTTGTAGGGGGGACCTTGCAGAGAGGACTGATGAGGCATTATTTGAATTGAAAGTAAGGTCGGTAGATCTACTTAGTCTATTAGCTCCCTGCATAGTCTTTGAGTTCATAAAAAATGTAAACTATAAAGCGATAGCTTCAATTTCTAAAAACTGAGGACTTAGCTTTGGTAAGATGAGAACTTAGCTTTTGTAGGATGAGAACTTAGCTTTTTGTAGCGTGTTCCCACAGACGGAGCCAATTGATGTAACCGTTTCTGGCCACGTAGCAATTTTTTGTGATGTATAAATTTTTTTGGTTAAGTACCTCGTTATTTGACCCGGTGGTGACGTGCCTTGGTGATGAACTATTTGGTGGCGAACTCCCTGGTGGAGAACTGCCTGGTGGCGAGCTCCCTGGTGGAGAGCTACTTGGTGACGAACTGCTTGGTGGCGAACTCCTTGGTGGAGAACTATCTGGTGGCGAACTGCCTGGTGGTGAACTGCCTGGTGGCGAACTGCCTGGTGGTGAACTACCTGGTGGAGAACTCCCTGGTGGTGAACTGCCTGGTAGTGAACTCCCTGGTGGTGAACTGCCTGGTGGCGAGCTCCCTGGTGGACTTGTCATTTGACATGCTCCTAGGCGGCTTGCAACTCAGAGGATGGTGGAGCTCCCTGGTGTAGCGCAACCCGACTACCCTCTGCGTGAGGTGATTTCCTCTCCTTTGTAGGCGGCGGGAGCTGAGGGACCTACGAGAACTGAGTCAGAGGACCCGGGGGTATTTTCCCAACGGGGACTCTCCGATGCATAAGTTAGCATTCTGATTACAGAGAGCTTGGGAGAAATGAGAGAGCTAGAGAGCAGGGGTTACCATCCTTTTCTTTTTTTTCTCCTTTGGCTTTGGGGGTCGGAGTCCTTATATAGTGGTGTCCTCGCGAGTTAGGTGAGTGAAAAGCCTTCAAACGGTAAGACTCGTCATATCCCGTCAGAATCGGGGTACGGTGGTGAACTCCTCGAGGTTGTCAGGCTAGCGCTTGTGTCGGGCGGCCAGGTCGGCACTTGGGCCAGGTTGTCAGGTCGGCACTTGTATCAGTCGGTGGGTCAATGTCTGGGCCAGGTTGTTAGGTTGGCGCCTGTGTCAGTTGGCGGGTCGGTGTTTGGGTCAGGTTGTCAGGTCGGCGCCTGTGTCAGTCGGCGGGTCAGTGTCTAGGCCAGGTTGTCAGGCATGAGATCTTCCTACGATACGCCAAACTACTCTTCTATACCGAGCTACCCTACAAGTGGCGAGCTGCCCGGGGGAGCTATGCCGAGCTCTTTGGGCAATGCCGAGCTGCTTGTGGCGAGTTTTGCCGAGCTGCCTAGCTCCTTAGTGGTGAACTCCTTGGAGAGCTGCCTAGCTCCTTGGCGAGCTCTTTGGTGAGCTACTGAGCTCCTTGGTGAGCTCCTTGGTGAGTTACCGAGCTCATGGGGTATGCCGTTATGGTTCATCGGTGGGCGTCTTGTGGGTTGCCAAGTCGGCCAGGTTGGATCATGTGCCAGGCTGATCCGGCCAGGTCGCGCAGGCCACGCGCAGGCCGCGGTAGGTTGCGCGTAGGCCACGGTAGGTCGCACGCAGGCAGCGCCAGGCCGCGCCAGACCACGTGCAGGTCGCGCATAGGCTGTGTTAGGCCAGCCAGACCAATGCCCGGGTGGGACACCAACTTGGTAAGTTGTTGCCTGAATGTTTGCCTAGTTGTCACGAGGTGCCACATGTCGCAATTTCATTGGAGGGCCAAATCGAACCCTTAAATTTTTAGACATCCTTTGACAATTTCTAGAGTACAAGGTTTTCCTACAAATTTCTTTTTTTTTTACTATTTTCTGATTAAACAAAACCAAAAGGCAGCATTACATGTCAAATTATGTGAAGGTCTTTTTGTCCTTTCACAAGGGGATGCACCTCGTATATCAGAAACTGCATTTGCATTTAAATCACCACCCAAGCTATCATCAACAAAATAGCGATCGAACCCAGACCGACCAGAAACAACAGCTTCCGAGAGAGCCGAGCGGCCAGACAAGACGGAGGATTGAGCCACCACACTCCATCATGTCATTCTGAAGTAGCAAGAAAATGAGCTACTGAATTGCAGCTTCGATTCACACAAGAACAGACATTCAATCTTTATTCCTTAATAGGCTTACACGTTATATTTATTTCGAGCCTGAGTTTTACAAATATCTTAGTTAGGGTTCAGACTTAAGTTCCCGATTAGTATCCTACACTTTACGGGTAGTGTCACTTTGGTTCTAGAATTTTAAAATGCGACAATTTAGTATCCGAATTTTTAAAATATAACAATCAAGTACCTGTTGTTAACTAGTTATTAATCAGTCATTAGCCGACATTTTAAAAGGATATAAATACTCTTCGAATGTCATTTAATTTTCTTTATCAACCATCCAAACATTGACAAAAAATTAATAATCTTAAATTCTTGCCTCTTCTATTCAAAAAAATTAGGGTCATTAGAATGCTCACTCAAATGTGACCCCAGCTTTCTTGAATGGAAAAGGCAAATATTTGAGACTGTTAATTTTTTGTCAATATTTAGATGATTGATAAAAAAAAAATTTAAATAACACTTGAAGGGTATTTATGCCTTTTTAAATGCTACTTAATAGTTGATTAACAGCTACTTAATGGTAGGTACTTGATTGTTACGTTTTAAAATTTTGAATACTGAATTGTCACATTTTAAATATCTGAGATCAAAGTGGCACTAGGCCCAAAATACAGGGTACTAATGGAAAAATTTCCTTTATTTTTATATTGGGCAGGCCGAGGATCAGCTTCACTTCACCCTGCAATCGTGCATTTGTGTTCCCATCATCATCATTAAGCCTTGTCCTAGGAGTGGCCTGTGTAGTGTACCCATCCTCACCAATCACCATAATCACCATGTTGCTTGCCATTTTTTTGATGATCATCATCAACGCATGGTTTGTGCTTTTATACAATTTACATTACATGCATCTGACAAGGCCCATTCTTAAATGGGCCATAGACCAAGGGTTTTTCTCATTTAACATCAGAGCCATTTTAGAAACGGATTTATTTCTGGAAATATCACAAGATGTTTACGGCTGAAATTTGCTTCACGAATGGAGGATGATGAGATGTTGTGTAGCAGACAAGCAGTTGCTGAGTGACGCCATGACCACCAAAACAGAAGTTAAAATGTAAGCCAATCTGAACTAATTGCCAGATGTATCAGCAACAAACCTGTTTATTTCTGATAGAGAATACCAGCAAGGCAGCAACTGCTACCGATCTATTTCTGAGGCCCTTTTGATCCCTAGACTCTGGAATCCCTACCATGTTGCCACGTTGGAGCTTGGAAAGGGGAGTAACCCAAGACAGGCAATGGAACACACAGATTGGCCCAATTTTACCAAATTGAAATCGATATTTGGGACTACTTATTTAAAATAAGTACTTATTTGGACCATTAAGCACTTATTGGTATTTGAGAAATAAGTTTGAAATAAGTGCTTATTTTAAAAGTAAGAGCCTATTTTTAAGCCCAAATTTACAGCTTTTTTTTAAGTGCTTATACAATAAGCACTTATCGATTTTTTTTCTTCCAAAATTATCCTTAGTTGAATTTTAAAATAACACTTATAAAATTATCCCTAGTTGAATTTTATAAAAGTACTTTTAATCATTTTTAAGAAGTACTTTTATAAAAGCATTTTTATAAAAACACTTTGATAAAAGTACTTTTATGAAAGCACTTTTATGAAAGCACTTTTATGAAAGCACTTTTACAAAAGTATTCGTAAAAGTACTTTCATAAAAGTGCTTTTATAAAAATACTTTTATAACAGTGCTTTCAAAGAGTATATTTTGAAAATTTGAAAGAAAATGAAGGGAAAAATAGTCACAAATGCTTATTTAAGTGCTTATTAGAGAAAAAGACCACCAAACATCCAATATAAAATAAATGTTTATTTTAAAAAACAATCACTTGAAAAAGTTGGGTACCAAATACAAATAAGTGCTTATTTCAATACGCACTTGTTTTTAAGCACTTATTTTTAATTTAAGCAATCCCAAACATGGCTTTAGTCTTGTAGTAATGGAACGGTGATTTTATGCAACTCTTCCAAACCTTGCTTTATACACATGGTGGGGCAAGGTGCCAACCAGTTGGTTGGTAGGGTCTCTTGCAGTTTGTAGTGGAGACTTGAGATGGAATCCTGCCTCCACCTAGGGTTGTTCACAAATAAATCCAAACCGACTAAACCGACCAACCTGGCCCAACCCAACTTGAGTTGGTTAGTTTTTTTCACTACTAATCGGTTTCGGGTTGCATAAATGAACAAACCGATAATTTAGTTCGATTTCGGTTTTCATATGTGAAAACTGAAACCAAACCGAACCGAACCGAACCGAGTTATGTGAAAGAATATATATTTTGAAAGAATATTTGTTAAATATAGATATTTTAGTTTTAAATAATAAATATATATATGAAAAAATATATATTCTGAAATATATCAGATATATATTTCTGAAATATATATTTCCAGAAATTAGAAAATATATATTTCGATATATTTGTATATATGTTTTGGTTTTAAATATATATTTCTAGAAAATATATTCTAAAATATTATATATAATATTAGCATTTTGACTTCATATGCATCGTGCAAGGTTGGAGTTGGTTGAAACCCAAACCGACCCATATTGACCCAAACCGATTCAAACCGACTACGTCAGTTTTGTTGGGACAGTTGTGTGTTGTGAAGCTTTTGTTGAGACCTAATCTTGACTCAGTGAAGTATCCAATAATCCAAGCCCAAGAGCTGGATAAACTCTTAATTTTTCATTAGCCAAATTTCTTAAAATACCTCTACGATTTAAGAAATTGGCTTATTCACCTTTACTATTTAGAAATTGCTTTAATATACTCCTAGGTTTTTTAACAATTGACAAAAGACTATTTTGCTGTTCAATTTTTTAACGGAAAGTGTATAATAGGGCTATTCATAAGAAGGCCCAAACCGACCAAACCGACCAATCCGGACTGACCCAACCCGAGTCGATTAAGTTTTCATTAGCACCAGTCGGTTTTCGGGTTGGGCAAATTCATAAACTGATAAATTGGGTCAGTTTTGGTTTTCTTGTGTGAAAACCGAAACCAACCCGACCCAAACCAAACCAATTAGTCTTCTAGTTCGGTAGTTCCTACTTGACTAGTCTTTTAGTTCCTACTTAACTAAATTGTATCTATCTTAGTTTCTATAGTCTTTTACACCAAATAGGCAACCCATTAGGCAATTACAATTAGAATTAGGTGTCATTTTTTACCTAGATTAGAATTTAGAAAGTTTTTTAAAATATAAATATTTCAGCATTCTTTCTATAAAACGGTTTGAATTTCTATTTTATTGATAACTTTTATTGATAACTTTTGTCTTCAATTAGAATTAGGTGTCATTTTTTTCCTAAATTGTGTCTATCCTAGTTTCTATAGTCTTTTACACCAAATAGGCAACCCATTAGGAAATTACAATTAGAATTAGGTGTCATTTTTTACCTATATTAGAATTTAGAAAATTTATTGAAATATAAATATTTCAGCATTCTTTCTATAAAATAGTTTCACTTTCTATTTTATTGATAACTTTTGACTTTTCTTCTATTCTCTAACTTGGTCTGCCCCCCTCAAGTCCTCAACTCAAGACATCATTTGATTTTTGAAATTGGCTCTCAACTCTCCCATCTTTTCAAATAAATTTCCTTCTAGTTCTAGGTTTTTTTGTCCTTTTAATATAGGAACAAAACCGAAACTGACCCAACCCGACTCAAATCGATCAGGTCAGTTTTGCTTATCATTGGATCGGTGTCAGTTTCCACCTCAGGTAATCCGACCAGGCTGGGTCGGTTAGGAAAACCCTAGTAAACCGACCCAACCCGACCCGTGAAGAGCCTTGGTGTCTAAAAACAAATTCTCTTAAATTCACCACAGCTTTTCAAAACATCCAAAACTCCCCATGTGAGAGATAACAATAACTTGACTAACGGATGCTACTAATTTACAATTTTAACCTTTCTTATGTTTGACCCATCTTACCATACCCCAAAATTACCCCAATAGTTCCTCAACCCAAAACCCTAATAGTTTGAATGAAAGAGAAAACCATTGCTGTTGCTTCCTCCTCTGTTTGAGAGAGAGAAAACCATTGTCATTTGCCACTACTTCTTCTACCATCTGAGAAAGAGAAAACCATTTCCATTGACTCTTCCACCATTTGAGAATGTGAAACCCATTGCCACTGCTTCTTCCACAGTTTGAGAAAAAGAAAACTATTGCCATTTGTCGCTGCTTCTTCCATCGTCTAAGAACAAGGCCAATCAGAATGAAACCAAGTGTGAGACCAAAAAGACGATGGCCATCATCTGAGACCTTCAGCGGCGATTGTTTGATCGGTGGCAAGTATACCGGTCGCTTATCTGTTTCCTGTGAAGAACACATTCGACACAGATGTATATTTCAATAGAAGCTTTCGATGTTCAAGGTAAATAAACACAATCACACTGGCAATCTTTTTTTTTTTAGTTGGAAGAAGAGCATTTAAACCTGTGAATGGTAGAAAACGACATAGGCTTGCTTGTTTGCTGGAATGGATTTTTTATTACTTTTCTTGCATCAATTGACTGCTTCTTGTGAGACCAAATGCAGCTCTTCACGGTCCCCACAATGAACAAAGTTGTGCCACACTATATTGATCTTTTCCAGACCAAGTACTCTGTTACAAAACAGTAAAAAAACACTTTTTCCTCTCTTTACATTAGTAAGTGATGGTTTTCACTGTGCAAAAGTTTATCCAAATTCAGTATAGGAGGAAAACTATATATAGAAACATTATCCCAACTAATCAAAACTGTATTAGTTTTTTTTTTTTTTTCATAGTTATAAGTGGTTTTTGCTTAAAGATAGTTTCAGCAGAATTGATTTGATTCACTTGGTTTTTCATAAGAGTATATTCTGACATGCAAAAGGATAATCTATTAAGTTTGAATGGATTAGAATAGAAAGCTTAAAAACCTGAAATGTCCATATAAAATTAACAACAAATCTCAAACCTGTTTTGAATTTTCTTATCTAGATGTCAAATGAACCTAATTTCCAAAATATATGCACAAGGGATTGGAATAGAAAGCTTAAAAGATGGAATGTTCATGGGAAATATTAGAACTCAAGCCTTTTTCATTTTACCTGTTTTGGATTTTCTTATCCAGATGTCAAATGAACCTAATTTCAAATCCATCACATTAGTTAATGGAATGGACAAACAACACTATGACCAATTGGACTAATGCACAAACAACACTATGACTAGCTACCAAACATGGAAAACATTATCAGCTCTATTGGAGTTCAGATGATGAATAATACGGAACTCCCTTGTCCTATCAATTCCTTGAATCAGGACCAACCCAAAAGGGCCCTAAGTAATGGAATTCAGAAAACAAAGTCCATTTTTTTGTCCAATTTCTATAACTTATCCATATCCAGATCCAGTAAAAGGATGGTTTTCACTATGCCAATTATCTCCAGATAAAGTACAATAGAAAACAACTTATTCTTTTCAGACTTTGTACATTAGATCACAAAGTCCATTTTTTCTGATTTTTGGGCATTAAAACGCTTTTCCATAACAATATTTTCCACTATATTATTCTCTCAGACTTATTGTTTAGTCACTGATAGCATGGTTCTTATGAATTTAATATAGGTTGCAATGGATGATAATGTGTGTTCCATAGAAGGTGGTAGCAACCCAGACTTTGGTAACACTAGTGATGCTGATTTTGAAGCTGGAATGAGTGAAGATGATACTAATTCAGAATGCGGTGCTACTCTAGTTGAAGAGGAGTGTGTGTTTAGCATTTGTCGTAAAAGTGGCATTAATGAGGGTGAGGTTGATTATCTATCAAATTATGAGCCAACATTTGATTATGAGAGTTTAGTTGGTTATGATGATGAAAGACACAAAAATGATATTCCTCGATGGGATGGGGAGAAACCAGAATTGGCAATTGGGATGATGTTCAACAACAAAAAGGCTTTTAGATGGGCGATTAAAGACGTTTGTGCTTTCAAGTGGGTTTCTCTAATAAGGGCTAAGAAAGATCCTGATACGTGTATTTATAGTTGTGCATCAGAAGGTTGTCAATGGAAGATCTATGCATCAATTGTACTAGATGATATTACCTTCATTCTAAAGACATTACATGGTGAGTAGACATGTTCATGGGTCAGACTTGGGCTTGGCTTTTGTCAAAATTTGAATGGGCCTGGCTTGGAGCTCGATCCCGATACAGTGTAAAGTCAGGCTTGAAACCTGGCCCGTGAACAGGTCTAGTGGTGAGCACACATGTCCTATGTTGACTGTAAACAAGAAAGCTAGTTATTCTTGGATAGCTAGAAAGATAGGAGATAGGATACAAGCAGATCCTACAATGTCATCTAGGGCCACGGTTTCTTATTCGAAGGAGAAATATGATATGGATATTAAGCATCAAAAGGTTTACAAAGCTAAATGAAAGGCGATGGAGCAAATTGATGGCAGACATAAGGAATCATTCAGAAGTTGCCAAAGTATTGGGAGGCCATTTTGAGTACAAATCCTAGAAGCGTTGCTAGAATTCATCTTGATAGGATATCATTATTAGTGCCTCATGTTTTCAAGCGGGTTTTTGTGAGTTATGATGCGATGAGGAAGGGGTGGTTATCAAGATGTAGGAAATTTATTGGACTGGATGGAACCCACTTAAAGGGTCAACTTGGTGGGGTCTTGCTTGCTGCAATTGGTCTTGATAGTGGCAATGGCTTGTTTCCTATAGTAGTTGGTGTAGTTGAGATGGAAAACATTCATAGTTGGACATGGTTCATGGGGTAGCTACAAAATGCTATTATGGTGGATCATAGTTAAGGGTGTCAATGGACCGGTTTTGGACTGGACCCCATCCAGTCCAAAATCAATTTGGATGAAAATGGACAGACCAAAAAGACATGGTAGACTGGACCAATCCGGTCCAAAAATCTATTAGACTGGACTAGAGCTGGTTCGTCCGTACGAAATTTATATTGGATTTGGTTGGATTAAGCCAATATCTGGTCCATTGATATAAGATAAGAACATAGGTGTCAATGGACTGGGTTTGGGTTGAAGCCAATCTAAATTAAAATGAATTTGAACAAATTGGATAGTCCTAAATGGTCCAAATTATTCATTGGATTGGATTGGACCTGATCCATTTGTATGGACTCACATTGGATTAGATCGGATTTGACCAAATCCAGTCCAATCGACACCCCTAATCATAGTTGTAGATTCACTCTGATGTCCGATTGACAAAAGGTATGCTTTAACTAACTACCTAAATTATTATGTGAATGCATTAATAGTATTTGCTATTAATATTTTCAATTATTTATTTATTTTTTATTATGGATTGTGCCTACAGGGATTGGATAATGCATGCAAACATATCATACCTGGTGTTGAGCATGGATATTGCCTTAGGCACTTGTATAGTAATTTCAAAATGCTATACAAAGGAGAGGCACTTAAGTGCCTTTTTTGGGCAGCTGCTAGAGTATACACAAGACCTGATTTTTTAAGTGCAATGCTATCTATAAAGGATATCAGCTCCAATGCTTACCAATGGTGCAATCAAGTTGATCCGACCATATGGTCTAGGCATGCATTTTCCATTCATTCTAAGGACAACGACATTACAAACAATTTGACAGAGTCATTTAACATGTGGATTATGTCATCTAGGTATATGCCAGTCATCCAATTACTTGAAAGTATTAGAAGGAAATGGATGGAAAAGGTTGAGGAGAGGTGTCACTGAGCTATGACCAGTAATACTACTATCGTGGGAAACATACAAAAATTGTTAAATAGGAGGAGCTCCAACTACAGGTATAAAATTAATATTTTCTTAATTCCTATTCTAGTTTTGATCAATAGTATTAGCTTATTTACTTATATAACCTACTTCCAGGTTTTATGATATCCTATACTCTGATGAAAGTGAATATGAAGTGCGGTATAATTCCAGTACCAATGTGGTAAAACTTAATGTAAGGTCATGCATGTGTCAACAATGGGATCTAAGTGTGTTACCATGTGTTCATGCAATTGCTTGTATAAAGAAATAGAGGGAGAATATTGAGGACTACTATGATGACTCATATACTCAAGCCTCATATATGCGATCCTACAGTCATGTTTTTCATCCAATCCTATAGGAAAAACATTGGCCTACATCAAGTTGGGATCCAATACAAGCACCTAAAATCCCAAAGAAATTTGGGAGGCCAAGGGTACAATGGCTTCGTACTATAGATAAAGGTCCTTCAATAACTAATCATGGTAGTGGATGAAGGAGATGATGTTGTTCTCGTTGTAAAGAGTATGGCCATAACTCAAGGAGTTGCTTTGGTACTAATCGAGTAGGACAAAGTGATATAACATCTAATATCTTGGGTAGGCATTCATCGAGGGGAAGTTCTACCCTACCAAGAAGAGGGGTGGGGGTATTTTCATCAATAGGAGGTTCTGCCTCGTCAAGAGGGGGAAGTCATTCATCAAGAGGAGGTCATACACCTTTAAGTAATTTGGTTATTGAGTGGGCAGGCCACAATGCTATAACAACTCAATCTGATGTCATGGTACAACCTACAAGAATTCAATTTTTTAGGTAATTATTAAATTTTGTGTTATCTATCATATGAAAAAAAGTTGTCTTCCATTTCAAATCTCATGTAAATATTGATTGCAATCTCAGAGTTCACAACTCAGCTAACAACCTCAAACCATGCATTGGTATGGGGGTTATCTTCGTCTACAAGCTAGTACCCAACCTCAAATGGGGCATTGGTACGAAGGTTTTCTTAGACCACAATTGCACTTAGTCGCAGAGGTTAGTTAATGATTCTTTCTTCCAATTTTGGATTTATAAGTATTATAATTACTAAGAAATCAAATACCTATCATTGTGTCATTAGAGTGGTTAGTCTAGTTCCCAACCCCAAACCGTGCTTTAGTATGGGGGTTTTATTCAGCCATAGCTGCAACCACATCCCCAACCACGTACATAGTTACAACCACTCCCTCAAGCACGGAGTGGTCTCCGTCTACAAGAAGAGCAATACAACAAAGTGTTGAGGTTTTCTCAACCATAAATGTTGATATAGGTTTTTCTCAAATTACAAATTTTTGAGTAGTGAACTCTACCTTGACTGTAAATATGTATCTTGATTGGTAAATTAACCTTGTGCAATTAGAAGTGGCCTCCATTTGGTGTGTAAATCTATGTTGCTTTGACATAGGATTTTAGAGCTTTTTCCATTGGATTATGTTGCAAGGTAATTGGTAGTGGAAAAGATACTGATGAAGGTGAGATTAAACAAGAAGAAGATGATAAAGAAGAGGTAGTTGATGAGGTCCAATTGTCTAGAAGTTAAATAATTCAGCTTATGTGAATAACTTTGTAGGTGGAGAAGAGGCACATGGATGGATTTTTTAAGGAGTTGGAATAAAAATAAAAAGATTTTCATGAAGGAGCATACCAAATAAGTAGTGAGACAATGCGGGTATGAGATGGAGCCATGGAAGGGATAGTGAATATGGTCATTGTCACCACCCAATTTTTGTTCGGTCCCTTCACCATACCTCTTTGTTCCCTACTCTTAGCCCTAAAACTCAGAATCACAACTATTTCAAATTAAGACTTTACAAAACCAAAAAAAAAATCCATCTTTTGGCACATTCTATAGGGCAAATGAAAACCTCAAGACCAACATTGACGTCCAATCAAATATGGCCTATAGACTTAAGAAATTGAAAATTAGTCACACATCCACAATTCATCATGCAAATTTCCGTTTAAATGGCCCTGATCCAATGCATCCATCGCCTCAATATCACTAGGATACATCAACTAGTGAATCCCACTACAAGTCTACAACGATCAACCTCAAAAGCATTCACAACTAGATTTTGAAAACCTAGATTAACTATTTCTTTCTTAAATCAGAACCATCACTTGACTCATCACCTTAATCCATGCCTACCTACCAAATTTCATCACAAAATTCCCTCGTTTGACCTACCATCAAACCTAAATCTTATTTAAGCAAATCTAATTGATTAGAGCCTATCATCTATCTTCTTAACTTCATTTAGCCAATCAAACCTTACCATTATATTTGGAAACCCAAAAAATCCCAACACATAAAATTTCATGGCCAAACTCCTTTATTAAATTGTTAAGTGAGATTCTATTTCAAGCCCTCCCATTAATTGATAAACCTATATGCCAATCTACACTCCTGATTGAAGAACCATCAATTCTATTAGAATTAAGACGTTAAAAAATGCATACCCACAAAATTTTATCCCCAAATTCCCCGATTTGACCCTTCATCAAGCAAAATTCTATTTTAGCAAATTTGTTGATCCGAATTTGTCAGTCATAGATCTCCATCATCCTGACCCTATTAGGCCAAGTAGACCTCACTATTGTGTTAAGACTCAAAAAACCCTAGTACGTCAAATTTCATGTCCTAATTCACCTGTTTGACCATTAAACTAGGAAGATACCATTCTGATGCACTATATTGAATCACCACCTCATCTATCCTAACTTGAAACCTCAAAAGGGAGATGGTTAATGTTAGATCCCTTCTTGACCTATTCAAACACCTGATGTAATAAAATTGAGTCTAATAGACCCAAAAAGCCCTAAAACCTAAAGATACCCCCACTTAAAACTAAGAAAAAGCAAAACCACATTTAAAAGTTCATTAAATTTACATTTTTTGCTATCAATTGCCCCAAATACGAGACTGTCATGATAGGCATGCCCCAAGCTCCCATTGAATGCACAAAATCCGTGAAAACCACACCTAAATCAAAGACAACCTTTCGCTAAAGAGGAAAAGTTGACTAATAACCATTTTCTTTGAAAAATCCTTGCCCATTCTCTTGTAAAAACTTTCTTGAAGCCCAAGCCTTGTGAATGAATAAATTTCAGAACATTCCCCCTTCCTTTCTCTATAAATACCGATCCAACTCGAGCTCAAGGGAGGGGAAGAGAGAAAACTAGAAATAGAGAAATATAAAAGAGAATAAAATGAGAAAAAGAGCATTTTCCTAACGTTTATAATGTCTCCATTTTATTTGAAATTCCAAAGTACTTGAAGATCAAACTTCAAATCCGCCACTCTGTTTTCAGCTACAAGATTTGAAACAAAAAAGCACACCATCCATCCTAGTATCATATTCAAGCTTATTTGAACTTGTTCCCACTGTCGGAAAACTTCCATCAAGGTTGTACATGAGAGGTAAGTCTCTCATTCCATCATTTTTTCTAACTTTAAATTTATAAATCAATGCTCTGAGCTTAGCTCTAGGTTGAGGTCCATAAACTTCAAATTCGCCACTCTGTTTTCAGCTACAAGATTTGAAACAAAAAAGCACACCATCCATCCTAGTATCATATTCAAGCTTCTTTGAACTTGTTCCTACTGTCGAAAAACTCCCATCAAGGTTGTACATGAGAGGTAAGTCTCTCATTTCATCATTTTTTCTAAGTTTAAATTCATAAATCTCTATTTTGAGCTTAGCTTTAGGTTGATGTTCAAAAACCATGGAAAATTTGTATTCTCGATTTCATCCAGATTGAGAAAAAGAGGTAGAGAGGCAAGGGTCTTAGGGAAATCAATACCTAAGACCCAATAACATTACCTAAAGTCAATTATGGGTCAAGTTGGGAGCATTTTTTCCTGATTTCTAGAGCTCTGAACAACCCTTTGTATTGGTGTTTTGTTAGAAATTGAGCCTAAATAACTCCCGTATTCAACTGCTATAGAAGTTTGGAAAGATGAGTGCCTAATACCTTCCCTCTTCCAATCCTTTTGTATTTAGAGTTTCTTGATTTGATGTCATTCCTACGGAGAAAGGAGTCACTATCAAAGCGAGTAAATTGATTTTTCAGATCTAAAAATGAGGGCCCATTTCTTTTAAAAATGGGTGGCGGTTCCATTACTTTGAGCCAGCCATGAGCTTTCTCTCATAGTCATGGAATTGTAGAGGGTTTCTTTGTCTAATGTATATGAGGATAAAGACTTGGACTAAACACAAAACCAGAATGTCTACTAGGTTATGGGGTTAAATGGTTTGACTATGAGCATATAACTAGATAATCCTTTTCTTAACTTTTGATTCAAATGATGGGGGTTCAAGTCTTCCGTGGTGATAATGTTTAGTTTTGATTTGATTTGGTTGGAAGTTGGGTTATTGTTATTGCAAATATTTCTTTCTCTTTTGAGTGATTTCTTATCACCATCTCTTGTATTTCCAATTTCCTTTTAAAGATGTTTGTTTTGCTATAAAAGAAAAACTACCAATTAGTAATCATTCAATTCCTTCAGCATGTAGCTTTTGTATTTTGGTTTGCATTTTGAATACTAAGCAATGTGGTCTATAAATCAGATTAGTTTTGGAAAATCATCCATGTGAGATTATGTTTCCCATATTTTTCTTCATCATATTATGTATTTCTATGATGCCACATGATTCAAATTTCAAGTTACTAATTGTGTTCACAATAATAATCTTTTTATTCATTTTTTTAGTTGGATGAACATAAAGAATCACATTCAACTTACAATGATGAATTTGGGGTTTTACTTTCTTGTTCTCAATTGGATGGATAGATAGGTACAATGTTGAAGGCAATGCAACCGCAAAGTTTGTTGAGGAGGATCATCAGGACTTGGAGTGGTTTACCATTTAAAATGTTGTGAAAATGCACTACACCATTTAAAATGCTTTACCAAGTTTTTTTTTTTTTTTTTAAATGAAAAAAGAAAGGATACTTACTGTGTTTGGTGTCCAATGCTTTACATAAGTGATTACCTGTTTTGCTTGATTTTTTTTCATTTTAATTATTGAAAGCATCTGTTTTGTTTGGGCATGTATGAAACTAATTAAAGGCGGATTCAACAGAAGTGATTGATTAAAGAGATTTACAAGAACATTATCCCATGTTAGCAATTGATATACAATGCCTCTCTCTCTCTCTCCCTACATTTTTCATTACTTGTCAAATTAGACCGTAGGTGGTTATATATATATATGTAAGGTGTTTATCAATATTTGCATAAAGAGATGAACAAAAAAAGTCATTAATAGTTATTGCTCTTTGTTTAAGACTTTGAGGAATCCCTTAAGCATGTACAATGGGAGACATGTGGGTATAGGAAATTTGCATAAAAAGAAGGCCAACTAAGCACCTCACCTGACTCACTAAAACTTTTCTTAGCAGCAATATAGGCTACATTGTTGCCACCATGATGGACAAACTTAAATTTAAGATCCAAACTATTACTAAAAGAGAGAATGTTGTGGATAACAAACCAAACATCAAAGGACATCCCAGCTTTTGATTTAACAAAAAAGCAACAGATAGGTTATTACATTCTACATCAATATTTAAACAACCCAACTTAGATGCAAAAAAGATACCCATAAGCCCAGGTTATTACATTCTACATCAATATATGCCTTTTGTCTCTACTATAATTTCCACCTTTATTTATTTTGTTATTAGGGATAACCCGTAAGCCCAGGTTATTTTCACGGTTCATCATTAATCCTCAAAATGCCACAAATCAAAGTCCACATCGTTCAATAATTGGGCCGGGCCATATACTATTTGATGATCCTCCATCATAGTTTGTGGAGGCTTGGATCCTAATTACATCTGATGGGTTAGTGTTAGTGGTCTAACATTACATAACTCCGTCCTATATTGCCCTTTAACTGTGTCCTCAACCAACCCAACCTTGCATTATTTATTCCCTTTTTTAGAGGCCTATGCAGTTTGCGTCAATTTTACCTTCTCCTTTTTTCACAAACAGTGTGTGATCTGATTGACATTGCCTATATCTTTTCTGCTAAACTGCCACATGAAATCTGTTGAACCAAGCTCTTGGTGATTGTTTCAGCCCGTATAAGGACTTCTTCAACTTGCACATTTTCTATTCATTGCCTTGGGCTAGAAAACCAAGAGGTTGAATCATGTACACTTCCTCTTCAAGATCACCATTCAAGAATGCATTCTTGATGTCCAGATGGTATAAAACCCATATATATGTGTTTATCAATATTTGCATAAAGAGATGAACAAAATAAGTCATTAATAGTTATTGCTCTTTGTTTAAGACTTTGAAGAATCCCCTAAGCATGTACAATGGGAGATATGTGGGTATAGGGAATTTGCATAATCTTCGTACATGGCTGGGCATCTCAAGTACTGAAACAATTAATGACTTTGTAATAAATCAAGTACCAAAATCTATAAACCAATGAAGTACTTTGTATTTCTATGTAATCGTTTGGTACTAGAAGCTTATTTGCAATGTGTTCCCCAGAACAATGGGCCACTTCTTCAATGGATTTGGAGATTGTGAAGCAGAACTATGACTAATTTTAAGACTTAAGAGACTATGAAAATGGTTACAATTGGTGGATGAAGAACCAGCCTGAAACCATGGTCGCACTAGAATTAGGACTATTGGTTAATAAACTAGCCAGATCAGTTTGCAACCCTATAAAGGATGCTAAATAGGCTAAAATGTTTGGGAAGTGTTTTTAGATTGCTTTCTTTTGGGATTTTCTTTTTGGAGGACCATGCCTTGAATAATTCACATGAAAAGGATGCTAAACTAATTCCCAACCCGTTGATGCATTCCTAATGTTAGGAACGATTAATGTAGGGGGAGTATTGAAGGGTAATCACTCTTAAAATATTACTGAAACTAATCATAAATGACAATGCATTTTGGCAAATTCCAAAATGATCTATGTGCACGCATTTTGTATGGTAGATTCAAATGTGGCTACTGGTTAAAAATTGGTAACTTTCACACAAATAATCCACCATATCAATATTTAGGAAACCTCCTTGATACATCAACTTTTGACCAATGCATAAAGACAAAAGAAGACGATAGTATTCTTGTAATGTAACCACAATAGAAGTTTCATCGGCATCATATTCATACCTAGCATCCTATAAAACTGTTTATAGGAGCAACATAATACTCAAAACAAATAAAAAACTATTGCCACTAGAAGCAAGGTTTTCATATTTTTAATCTTGACTTCTTCCAATTGCATCTCATATATAAAATATGCATATTCCATTCTCATCTCATTTAGTATATCCCTTCGAAATAAATCTATTGTTGAACCATCATCTTGCATTACATGTGAAATCTTATTTTCTTGTATATCCTTCGCATATTGGTCAAACCACTTGAAGAATGAACACTTGGTGTCTTCCTAAAAATAACAACACTATACTTGTCAAATAACATGTAAAATAATAATCAATTACAGATCTAACCCTAAAGAGATTAAGGAGAAAGACTCATGCATTTGTAAAAGAATTTTCCTTGATTCCTTGGAGTTTAGACATTAGTATGGCACATTTTCTTTTGTGCATGTCACGTTTCAACATTAATGGACTTATTTATTGAAGCACGAGAAGTCATCTTTCCTAAAATAGCAATAACATTAGATCTTCATGTCCATTCTTTTCTTTATGACAATTAAAAAATGGCAAAAAAAGTTTTTAATGGGCATGTGGAATCGACAAGGTTGGGTAGTAAAGCAACCGATGATAGAGAATATTGAGTTTATTGCTCAGAACTAGACCTGTTCATGGGTTGGGTTAGGCCAGGCTTTGTATATGTATCAACAAAATACACTCAGGCCTAACTCGAGCCTGGCCCGACCATCGGGCCTAAATCTTGACCCCGAGCCCAGTCAAAAATTTGAAAACACAATTCTTTTTCTTTTTTATTCAATAAAAAAGTGTTTTATTTATACTAAAAGCCTTCAAAACTCAAAATTAATAAAATCTCATTATTACATGGAAAAAAAGAAGAACAAAGAAAAAATATTGTATATATATATTTTTACTAAACAAAATATATTTTTATTATTTAATATATTGTATCAAGTCGTGCTCGGGCTTGAGCCAGGCTTTTTTGAGAAAGCCCGAACCCAGCCTGAAAAAAAGTCGGGCCCAATGCTTTAGGCCTGAGCCTGAGCCCACGGGCCTAAAATTATGACCAAGACCGACTTAATAATCAAATAAAATGTAAAATAATAATCAATTACAGATCTAACCCTAAAGAGATTAAGAAAAAAGGCTCATGCATTTATAAAAGAATTTGCTTGGATTCCTTGAAGTTTAGACTTTAGTATGGCACATTTTCTTTTGTGCATGCCACATTTCAACATTAATGGACTTATTTGTTGAAGCACGAGAAGTCATCTTTCCTAAAACAACAATAACATTAGATCTTCATGTCCATGCTCTTGTTTAATGACAATTAAATGAAGGCAAAAAAAGATTTTAATGGGCACGTGGAATCGACAAGGTTGGGTAGTAAAGCAGATGATGATCAGAGAATATTGAGTTTAGTGCTCAGAACTAGACCTATTCATTGGTTGGGTCGGGCCGGGCTTTGAATATGTATCAACAAAATACACTTAGGCCTGAACCTGAGCCTGGCCTAGCCATCAGGCCTAAGTCTTGAGCCCAAGCCTGGGTCCGAGCCCGAGCCCGATAAGAAATTTGAAAACACTTTTTTTTTTCTTTCTTATTCAATAAAAAAGTATTTTATTTATATTAAAAGCCTTCAAAACGCAAAAATAATAAATATCTCATTATTACTTGGGAAAAAAAAAGAGAAGAAGAACAAAGAAAAAATATTGTATATATATATTTTACTAAACAATTTATTTTTATTACTTAATATATTGTATCAAGTCGTGCTCGGGCTCGAGACAGGATGTTTTGAGAAAGCCCAAACCCGACTAGAAAAAAGTCGAGCCCAATGCTTTAGGACTGAGCTCGAGCCCACGGGCCTAAAATTATGAACAAAACCGACTTAATAATCAAATAACATGTAAAATAAAAATCAATTACAGATCTAACCCTAAAGAGATTAAGGAGAAAGACTAATGCATTTGTAAAAGAACCTGCGGGGATTCCTTGGAGTTTAGACTTTAGTATGGCACATTTTCTTTTGTGCATGTCACAATTCAACATTAATGGACTTATTAGTTGAAGAACGAGAAGTCATCTTTCCTAAAATAACAAAAACATTAGACCTTCATGTCCATGCTCTTCTTTAATGACAATTAAAAGAAGGCGACAAAAGTTTTTAATGGGCATGTGGAATCGACAAGGTTAGGTAGTACGCACTTGATGATCAGATAATATTGAGTTTAGTGCTTAGAACTAGACCTATTCATTGGTTGGGTCGGGCCGAGCTTTGTATATGTATCAACAAAATGCACACAGGCCCGAACCCGAGCCGAACCTAACCATCAGGCCTAAGTCTTGAGCCCGAGCCCAATCAGAAATTTGAAAACACAATTCCTTTTCTTTTTATTCAATAAAAAAAGTGTTTTATTTATATTAAAAGCTGTCAAAACTCAAAAATAATAAATATCTCATTATTACTAGGGAAAAAAAAGAAGAAAAACAAAGAAAAAAAATATTGTATATAAATTTTTTACTAAACAAAATGTATTTTTATTATTTAATATATTCTATCAAGTCATACTCGGGCTCGAGTCAGGCTTTTTTGAGAAAGCCCAAACCCGACCAAAAAAAAAGTTGGACCCAATGCTTTAGGCCTGAGCTCGACTCCACGGGCCTATAATTATGACCAAGACTGACTTAATAATCAAATAACAAGTAAAATAATAATCAATTACAGATCTAACCCTAAAGAGATTAAGGAGAAATACACATGCATTTGTAAAAGAATCTGCTTGGATTCCTTGGAGTTTAGAGTTTAGTATGTGACATTTCAACAATAATGGACTTATTTGTTGAAGCAAGAAAAGTCATCTTTCCTAAAATAACAATAACATTAGATCTTCATGTCCATGCTCTAATTGAATGACAATTAAAAAAGACGAAAAAAGTTTTTAATGGGCATGTGGAATCGACAAGGTTGGGTAGTAAAACAGTTGATGATCAGAGAATATTGAATTTAGTGCTCAGAACTAGACCTATTCAATGGTTGGGTCGGGCCGGGCTTTGTATATGTATCAACAAAATACACTCAGGCCCGAACCCGAACCTGGCCCTACCATCAAGCATAAGTCTTGAGGCTGAGCCTGGACGAGCCCGAGCCCAATCCGAAATTTGAAAACACAATTCTTTTTCTTTTTTATTCAATACAAAAGTGTTTTATGTATATTAAAATCCGTCAAAACTTAAAAAGAATAAATATCTCATTATTACTTGGGAAAAAAATAAGAAGAGCAAAGAAAAAATATTGTATATATATTTTTTACCAAACAAAATATATTTTTATTATTTAATATATTGTATCAAGTCGTGTTCGGGCTCGAGTCAGGCTTTTTTGAGAAAGCCCAAACCCAGTCTGAAAAAAAGTCGGGCCCAATGCCTTAAACCTGAGCCCGAGCCCACGGGCCTAAAATTATGACCAAGACTGACTTAATAATCAAATAACAAATAAAATAATAATCAATTAAAGATCTAACCCTAAAGAGATTAGGGAGAAAGACTCATGCATTCCTAAAAGAATCTGCTAGGATTCCTTGGAATTTAGACTTTAGTATGGCACATTTTCTTTTGTGCACGTCACATTTCAACATTAATAGACTTATTTGTTGAAGCACGATAATTCATCTTTCCTAAAATAACAATAACATTAGATCTTCATGTCCATGCTTTTATTCAATGACAACTAAAAGAAGGCAAAAAAAGTTTTTAATCGGCATGTGGAATCGACAAGGTTAGGTAGTAAAGCAGTTGATGATCAGAGAATATTGAGTTTAGTGCTGAGAACTAGACTATTCATTGTTTGGGTCGGGCCAGGCTATGTATATGTATCAACAAAATACACTCAGGGCGGAACCCGAGCCTGGCCCGACCATCGGGCCTAAGTCTTGAGCCCGAGCCTAGGCTCGAGCCCGAGCCCAATCAGAAATTTGAAAACACAAATCCTTTTTCTTTTTTATTCAATAAAAGGGTTTTATTTATATTTAAAGCCTTCAAAACTCAAAAATAGAAAATATATTTTTATTATTTAATATATTGTATCAAGTCGTGCTCCGGCTCGAGTCAAGCTTTTTTTAGAAAGGTTGAATCCGGCCTGAAAAAATGTCGGGCTCAATGCTTTAGGCCCGAGCCTGAGCCCCCGAGCCTAAATTATGACCAAGACTTACTTAATAATCAAATAACATGTAAAATAATAATCAATTACAGATCTGACCCTAAAGAGATTAAGGAGAAAGACTCATGCATTTGTAAAAGAATTTGTTTGGATTCCTTGGAGTTTATACTTTAGTATGGCACATTTTCTTTTCTGCATGTCACATTTCAACATTAATAGACTTATTTGTTGAAGCACGAGAATTCAAATTTCTTAAAATAACAATAACATTAGATCTTCATTTCTATGCTCTTCTTCAATGACAATTAAAAGAAGGCGAAAAAAGTTTTTAATGGGCATGTGGAATCGACAAGGTTGGGTTGTAAAGCAGCTAATGATCAGAGAAAATTGAGTTTAGTGCTTAGAACTAGACCTATTCATTGGTTGGGTCGGGCCGGGCTTTGTATATGTATCAACAAAATACACTCAGTCCCGAACCCGAGCCTGGCCCAACCATCAGGCATAAGTCTTGAGCCCGAACCTGGGCCCGAGCCCGAGCCCAATCAGAAATTTGAAAACACAATTCTTTTTCTTTTTTATTCAATACAAAAGTGTTTTATTTATATTAAAAGCCATCAAAACTCATAAATAATAAATATCTCATTATTACTTGGAAAAAAAAGAGAAGAATAACAAACAAAAAATATTGTATATATATTTTTTACTAAACAAAATATATTTTTAATATTTAATATATTGTATCAAGTCATACTCGGGCTTGAGTCAGGCTTTTTTGACAAAGCCCAAACCTGACCTGAAAAAAAGTCGGGCCCAATGCTTTAGGCCTGAGCTCCAGCCCACGGGCCTAAAATTATGACCAAGACCGACTTAATAAGTCGGGCCCAATGCTTTAGGCCTGAAAAAAAGAGAAGA
Organism: Nelumbo lutea; assembly: GCF_056320005.1. Classification (NCBI taxonomy): domain Eukaryota; kingdom Viridiplantae; phylum Streptophyta; class Magnoliopsida; order Proteales; family Nelumbonaceae; genus Nelumbo; species Nelumbo lutea. Next base: position 76,458,636 of record NC_142687.1, read on the forward strand.
ATAACACATAAAAAATATTGTATATATATATTTTTACTAAACAAAATATATTTTTATTATTTAATATATTGTATCAAGTCGTACTCGGGCTTGAGTCAGGCTTTTTTGACAAAGCCCAAACCTGACCTGAATAAAAGTCGGGCCGAATGCTTTAGGCCTGAACTCGAGCCCACGGGCCTAAAATTATGACCAAGACCGACTGAATAATCAAATAACAAGTAAAATAATAATCAATTACAGATCTAGCTCTGAAGAGATTAAGGAGAAAGGCTCATGCATTTGTAAAAGAATCTGCTTGGAGTCCTTGGAGTTTAAACTTTAGAATGGCACATTTTCTTTTGTGCATGTCACATTTCAACATTAATGGACTTATTTGTTGAAACACGAGAAATCTTCTTTCCAAAAAGAATAATAACATTAAATCTTCATGTCCATGGTCTTCTTCAATGACAATTAAAAGAAGGCAAAAAAAGTTTTTAATGGGCATGTGGAATCGACAAGGTTGGGTGATAAAACAGTTGATGCTCGGAGAATATTGAGTTTAGTGCTCAGAACTAGACCTATTCATTGGTTGGGTCGGGTCGGGCTTTGTATATGTATCAACAAAATACACTCAAGCCTGAACCCGAGCCTGGCCCGACCATCGGGCCTAAGTCCTGAGCCCGAGCCTGGCCCGACCATCGAGCCTAAGTCCTGAGCCCGAGCCTAGGCTCGAGCCCGAGCCTAATCAGAAATTTGAAAAGACTATTCCTTTTCTTTTTTATTTTAAAAAAAGGGTTTTATTTATATTAAAAGCCTTCAAAACTCAAAAATAATAAATATCTCATTATTACTTGGAAAAAAAGAGAAGAAGAACAAAGAAAAAATATTGTATATATATTTTTTACTAAACAAAATATATTTTTATTATTTAATATATTGTATCAAGTCGTGCTCGGGCTCGAGTCAGGCTTTTTTGAGAAAGTTTGAATCCGGCCTGAAAAAAAGTCGAGCCCAATGCTTTAGGCCCGAGTCCGTGCCCCTGAACCTAAAATTATGACCAAGACCGACTTAATAATCAAATAACTTGTAAAATAATAATCAATTACAGATCTAACCCTAAAGAGATTAAGGATAAAGACTCATGCATTTGTAAAAGAATTTGTTTGGATTCCTTGGAGTTTAGACTTTAGTCTGGCACATTTTCTTTGTGCATGTCGCATTTCAACATTAATGGACTTATTTGTTGAAGCACGAGAAGTCATCTTTCCTAAAATAACAATAACATTAGATCTTCATGTCCATGCTCTTCTTTAATGACAATTAAAAGAGGCAAAAAAATTTATAATGGGCATGTGGAATCGACAATGTTGGGTCATAAAGCCGCTGGTGATCAGTGAATATTGAGTTTAGTTCTCGAAACTAGACCTGTTCATTGGTTCGGTCGGGTCGGGCTTTGTATATGTATCAACAAAATATACTCAGACCCGAACCCGAGCCTGGCCCGACCATCAGGCCTAAGTCTCTAGCTCGATCCCAATCCAAAATTTGAAAACACAATTCCTTTTCTTTTTTATTCAATAAAAAGTGTTTTATTCATATTAAAATCCTTCAAAACTGAAAAATAATAAATATCTCATTAGTACTGGGAAAAAAAGAGAAGAAGAACAAAGAAAAAATATTGTATATATATTTTTTACTAAACAAAATACATTTTTATTATTTATTCTATTGTATCAAGTCGTGCTCGGGCTCGAGATAGGATGTTTTGAGAAAGCCCAAACTCGACTTGAAAAAAAGTAAAGCCCAATGCTTTAAGGCTAAGCCCAAGCCCACGGGCCTAAAATTATGACCCAAACCGACTTAATAATCAAATAACATGTAAAATAATAATCAATTATAGATCTAACCCTAAAGAGATTAAGGAGAAAGACACATGCATTTGTAAAAGAACCTATTGGGATTCTTTGGATTTACACTTTAGTATGGCACATTTTCTTTTGTGCATGTCACAATTCAACATTAATGGATTTATTTGTTGAAGAACAAGAAATCATCTTTCCTAAAATAACAATAACATTAGATCTTCATGTCTATGCTCTTCTTTAATGACAATTAAAATAAGGCAAAAAAAGTTTTTAATGGGCATGCGGAATTGACAAAGTTGGGAAATAAAGTAGTTGATGATCAGAGAATATTGAGTTTAGTGCTCAGAACTGGACCTATTAATTGGTTGGGTCGGGCCGGGCTTTGTATATGTATCAACAAAATACACTCAGGCCCGAACCCGAGCCTGGCCCACCCTTCAGGCTTAAGTCTTGAGACCGAGCCTTGGGCCGAGCCCAAGCCCAATCAGAAATTTGAAAACACAATTCTTTTTCTTTTTTATTCAATAAAAAGTGTTTTATTTATATTAAAAGCCGTCAAAACTCAAAAATTATAAATATCTCATTATTACGTTGAAAAAAAAAGAGAAGAAGAACAAAGAAAAAATATTGTATATATATTTTTTACTAAACAAAATATATTTTTATTATTTAATGTATTGTATCAAGTCGTACTCGGGCTCGAGTTAGGCTTTTTTGAGAAAGCCCAAACCTGGCTTGAAAAAAAGTCGGGCCCAATGCTTTTGGCTTGAGCTCGAGCCCACGTGCCTAAAATTATGACCAAGACTGACTTAATAATCAAATAACAAGCAAAATAATAATCAATTACAGATCTAACCCTAAAGAGATTAAGGAGAAAGACTCATGCATTTGTAAAAGAATCTGCTTGGATTCCTTGGAGTTTAGACTTTAGTATGGAACATTTTCTTTTCTGCATGTCACATTTCAACATTAAGGGACTTTTTTGTTGAAGCACGAGATGTCATCTTTCCTAAAATAACAATAGCATTAGATCTTCATGTCCATGCTCTTCTTCAATGACAATTAAAGGAAGGAAAAAAAAAGTTTTTAATGGGCATGCGAAAACGACAAAGTTGGGAAATAAAGCAGTTGATGATCAGAGAATATTGAGTTTAGTGCTCAGAACTGGACCTATTCATTGGTTGGGTCGGGCCGTGCTTTGTATATGTATCAACAAAATACACTCAGGCCCAAACCCGAGCCTAGCCCACCCATCAGGCCTAAGTCTTGAGACCGAGCCTCGGCCCGAGCCCAAGCCCAGTCAGAAATTTGAAACCACAATTCTTTTTCTTTTTTATTCAATAAAAAGTGTTTTATTTATATTAAAAGCCGTCAAAACTCAAAAATAATAAATATCTCATTATTAGTTGGAAAAAAGAAGAAGAAGAACAAAGAAAAAATATTGAATATATAATTTTTACTAAACAAAATATATTTTTATTATTTAATGTATTGTATCAAGTCGTACTCAGGCTCGAGTCAGTCTTTTTTGAGAAAGCCCAAACCCGACCTGAAAAAAGTCGGGCCCAATGCCTTTAGCCTGAGCCCGAGCCCACGTGCCTAAAATTATGACCAAGACTGACTTAATAATCAAATAACAAGCAAAAAAATAATCAATTACAGATCTAACCCTAAAGAGATTAAGGAGAAAGACTCATGCATTTGTAAAAGAATCTGCTTGGATTCCTTGGAGTTTACACTTTAGTATGGCACATTTTCTTTTCTGCATGTCACATTTCAACATTAAGGGACTTTTTTGTTGAAACACGAGATGTCATCTTTCCTAAAATAACAATAGCATTAGATCATCATGTCCATGCTCTTCTTCAATCACAATTAAAAGAAGGAAAAAAAAGTTTTTAATGGGCATGTGAAAACGACAAGGTTGGGAAGTAAAGCAATTGATGATCAGAGAATATTGAGTTTAGTGCTCAGAACCAGACCTATTCATTGGTTGGGTCGGGCCGTGCTTTGTATATGTATCAACAAAATACACTCAGGCCCAAACCCGAGCCTAGCAAAACCATCAGGACTAAGTCTTGAGCCAGAGCCTCGGCCCGAGACCGAGCCTAGCCAGAAATTTGAAACCACAAATCTTTTTCTTTTTTATTCAATAAAAAAGTGTTTTATATATATTAAAAGCCGTCAAAACTCAAAAATAATAAATATCTCATTATTACTTGGAAAAAAAAGAGAAGAAGAACAAAGAAAAAATATTGAATAAATAATTTTTACTAAACAACATATATTTTTATTATTTAATATATTGTATCAAGTCGTGCTAAGGCTCGAGTCAGTCATTTTTGAGAAAGCCCAAACCCGACCTGAAAAAAGTCGGGCCCAATGCCTTAAGCCTGTGCCCGAGCCCACGGGCCTAAAATTATGACCAAGACCGACTTAATAATCAAATAACATGTAAAAAAGAAATCAATTACAGATCTAACCCTAAAGAGATTAAGGAGAAAGACTCATGCATTTGTCAAAGAATCTGCTGGGATTCCGTGGAGTTTACACTTTAGTATGGCACATTTTCTTTTGTGCTTGTCACAATTCAACATTAATGGACTTATTTGTTGAGCACGAGAAGTCATCTTTCCTAAAATAACAATAACATTATATCATCATGTCCATGCTCTTCTTCAATCACAATTAAAAAAGGCGAAAAAAGTTTTTAATGGGCATGTGGAATCGACAAGGTTGGGAAGTAAAGCAGTTGACGATTAGAGAATATTGAGTTTAGTACTCAGAACTAGCAATTCATTGGTTGGGTCGGGCCGGGCTTTATATATGTAGCAACAAAATACACTCAGGCCCGAACCCGCGCCTAACCCAACCATCAGGACTAAGTCTTGAGCCCGAGCCTGGGCCCGAGCACGAGCCCAATCAGAAATTTGAAAACACAAATCTTTTTCTTTTTTATTCAATAAAAAAATGTTTTATATATATAAAAAGCCGTCAAAACTCAAAAATAATAAATATCTCATTATTACTTGGAAAAAAAAGAGAAGAAGAACAAAAAAAAAATATTGTATAAATATTTTTTACTAAACAACATATATTTTTATTATTTAATATGTTGTATCAAGTCGTACTCGGGCTCGAGTCAGTCTTTTTGAGAAAGCCCAAACCCGACCTGAAAAAAGTCGGGCCTGAACAAGTTAGGCTTTAGGCCTGAGCTCGAGCCCACGGGCCTAAAATTATGACCAAGACCGACTTAATAATCAAATAACATGTAAAATAGAAATCAATTACAGATCTAACCCTAAAGAGATTAAGGAGAAAGATTCATGCATTTGTAGAAGAATCTGCTTGGAATCCGTGTAGTTTAGACTTTAGTATGGCACATTTTCTTTTGTACATGTCACATTTCAACATTAATGGACTTATTTGTTGAGCACAAGAAGTCATCTTTCCTAAAATAACAATAACATTAGATCTTCATGTCCATGCTCTTCTTCAATGACAATTAAAAAAGGCGAAAAAAGTATTTAATGGGCATGTGGAATCGACAAGGTTGGGTAATAAAACAGTTGACGATTAGAGAATATTGAGTTTAGTACTCAGAACCATACCAACTCATTGGTTGGGTCGGGCCGTGCTTTGTATGTGTAGCAACAAAATACACTCAGGTCCGAACCCGCGCCTAGCCCGACCATTAGGCCTAAGTCTTGAGCCCGAACCTGCGACCGAGCCCGAGCCCAATAAGCAATTTGAAAACACAATTCTTTTTCTTTTTTATTCAATAAAAAAATGTTTTATTTATATAAAAATCCGTCAAAACTCAAAAATAATAAATATCTCATTCTTACTTGGAAAAAAAAAAGAAGAAGAACAAAGAAAAAAATATTATATATATATTTTTTACTAAACAAAATATATTTTAATTATTTAATATATTGTATCAAGTCGTACTCGGGCTCGAGTCAGGCTTTTTGAGAAAGCCCAAACCCGACCTGAAAAAAGTCGGGCCCAATGCCTTAGGCCTGAGCTCGAGCCCACGGGCCTAAAATTATGACCAAGACCGACTTAATAATCAAATAAATGTAAAATAATAATCAATTACAGATCTAACCCTAAAGAGATTAAGGAGAAAGACTCATGCATTTGTAAAAGAACCTACTGGGATTCCTCGTAGTTTACACTTTAGTATGGCACAATTTCTTTTGTGCATGTCACAATTCAACATTAATGAACTTATTTGTTGAAGCACAAGAAGTCATCTTTCCTAAAATAACAATAACATTAGATCATCATTTCCATGCTCTTCTTCAATGACAATTAAAAGAAGGCGAAAAAAGTTTTTAATGGGCATGTGGAATGGACAAGGTTCGGAAGTAAAGCAGTTGATGATCAAAGAATATTGAGTTTAGTGCTCAGAACCAGACCTACTCACTGGTTGGATCGGGCCGTGCTTTGTATATATATCAACAAAATACACTCATGCCCGAACCCGAGCCTAGCCCGACCATCAGGCCTAAGTCTTGAGCCCGAACCTACGCCCGAGCCCGAGCCCAATCAGAAATTTGAAAACACAATTCTTTTTCTTTTTTATTCAATAAAAAAGTGTTTTGTATATATTAAAAGCCATCAAAACTCAAAAATAATAAATATCTCATTCTTACTTTGGTTAAAAAAAGAAGAAGAACAAAGAGAAAATATTGTATATATATTTTTTACTAAAAAAATATATTTTTATTATTTACTATATTGTATCAAATCGTACTCGGGCTCGAGTGAGGCTTTTTTGAGAAAGCCCAAACCCGGCCTGAAAAAAAGTCGGGCCCAATGCCTTAAGCCTAAGCTCGAGCCCACGGGCTAAAATTCTGACCAAGACCGACTTAATAAACAAATAACAAGTAAAATAATAATCAATTATAGATCTAACCCTAAAGAGATTAAGGAGAAAGACTCGTGCATTTGTAAAAGAACCTGCTTAGATTCCTCGGAGTTTACACTTTAGTATGGCACAATTTCTTTTGTGCATGTCACATTTCAACATTAATGGACTTATTTGTTGAAAAACGAGAAGTCATCTTTCCTAAAAGAGCAATAACATTAGATCATCATGTCCATGCTCTTCTTCAATGACAATTAAATAAAGGTGAAAAAAGATTTTAATGGGCATGTGGAATCGACAAGGTTCGGTAATAAAGCAGTTGATGATCACAGAATATTGAGTTTAGTGCTCAGAACCAGACCTATTCACTGGTTGGATTGGGTCGGGCTTTGTATATGTATCAACACAATACACCCAGGCCCGAACCCGAGCCTAGCCCGACCATCAAGCCTAAGTCGTGAGCCCGAGCCTAGACCCGAGCCCGAGCCCAATCAGAAATTTGAAAACACAATTCTTTTTCTTTTTTATTCAATAAAAAAGTGTTTTGTATATATTAAAAGCCGTCAAAACTAAAAAATAATAAATATCTCATTATTACTTCGGTAAAAAAAAGAAGAAGAACAAAGAAAAAATATTGTATATATTTTTTACTAAAAAAATATATTTTTATTATTTAATATATTGTTTCAAATCGTACTCGGGCTCGAGTGAGGCTTTTTTGAGAAAGCCCAAACCAGCTTGAAAAAAAGTCGGGCCCAATGCCTTAAGCCTAAGCCCGAGCCCACATGCCTAAAATTCTGACCAAGACCGACTTAATAAACAAATAACAAGTAAAATAATAATCAATTACAGATCTAACCCTAAAGAGATTAAGGAGAAAGACTCATGCATTTGAAAAAGAATCCGCATAGATTCCTTGGAGTTTAGACTTTGGCATGGCACATTTTCTTTTGTGCATGTCACATTTCAACATTAATGGACTTATTTGTTGAAACACGAGAAATCATCTTTCCTAAAATAGCAATAACATTAGATCTTCATGTCCACGCTCTTCTTCAATGACAATTAAAAGAAGGCGAAAAAAGTTTTTAATGGGCATGTGGAATCGACAAGGTTGGGTAGTAAAGCAGTTGATGATCAGAGAATATTGAGTTTAGTACTCAGAACCAGACCTATTCATTGGTTGGGTCGGGCCGGGCTTTGTATATGTATCAACAAAATACACTCAGGCCCGAACCCGAGCCTAACCCGACCATCGGGCCTAAGTCTCTAGCCCGAGCCCAATCAGAAAATTGAAAACACAATTCCTTTTCTTTTTTATTCAATAAAAAAGTGTTTTATTTATATTAAAAGCTTTAAAACTAAAAAATAATAAATATATCATTAGTACTTGGAAAAAAAGAAAAAGAACAAAGAAAAAATATTGTGTATATACTTTTTACTAAACAAAATATCTTTTTATTTTTTAATATATTGTATCAAGTCGTGCTCGGGCTAGAGACAGGCTTTTTTGAGAAAACCCAAACCAGGCCTGAAAAAAAGTCATGCCCAATGCCTTAAGCCTGAGCCCGAGCCCACATGCCTAAAATTATGACCAAGACCGACTTAATAATCAAATAACATGTAAAATAATAATCAATTACAGATCTAACCCTGAAGAGATTAAGGAGAAAGACTCATGCATTTGTAAAAGGACCCGAAGGGATTCCTTGGATTTTATATGTCACATTTCAACATTAATGGACTTATTTGTTGAAAAACGAGAAGTCATCTTTCCTAAAATAACAATAACATTAGATCTTCATGTCCATGCTCTTATTTAATGACAATTAAAAGAAGGCAAAAAAGATTTTATTGGGCATGTGGAATCGACAAGGTTACGAAGTAAAGCAGTTGATGATCAGAGAATATTGAGTTTAGTACTCAGAACTAGACCTATTCATTGGTTGGGTCAGGCCGGGCTTTGTATATGTATCAACAAAATACACTTAGGCCCGAACCCGAGCCTGGTCCAACCATCAGGCCTAAGTCTTGAGCCCGAGCCCGAGACTAATCAGAAATTTGAAAAAACAATTCCTTTTCTTTTTTATTCAATAAAAAAGCGTTTTATTTATATTAAAAGCCGTGAAAATAACAATAATGGACTTATTTGTTGAAGCACGAGATGTCATCTTTCTTAAAATAACAATAACTTTAGATCTTCATGTCCATGCTCTACTTCAATGACAAATAAAAGAAGGCGAAAACAATTTTTAATGGGCATGTGGAATCGACAAGGTTGGGTAATAAAGTAGTTGATGATCAGAGAACCCGAGCCTGGCCCGACCTTCAGGCCTAATTCTTAAGCCCGAGCTTGGGCCCAAGCCCGAGCCCAATCAGAAATTTGAAAATACAATTCTTTTTCTTTTTTTATTCAATAAAAAAGTTTTTTATTTATATTAAAAGCCGTCAAAACTCAAAAACAATAAATATCTCATTATTACATGGGTTAAAAAAAGAAGAACAAAGAAAAAACATTGTATATATATTTTTTACTAGACAAAATATATTTTTATTATTTAATATAATGTATCAAGTCATGCTCGGGCTCGAGTCAAGCTTTTTTGAGAAAGGTTGAATCCTGCCTGAAAAAAAGTCGAGCCCAATGCTTTAGGCCCGAGCCCAAGCCCCCGTGCCTTAAATTATGACCAATACTGACTTAATAATCAAATAACATGTAAAATAATAATCAATTACAGATCTAACCCTAAAGAGATTAAGGAGAAAGACTCATGCATTTGTAAAAGAATTTGCTTGGATTCCTTGGAGTTTAGTATTTAGTATGTCACTTTTTATTTTGTGCAAATCACATTTCAACCTTAATGGACTTATTTGTTGAAACACGAGAAGTCATCTTTCCTAAAATATCAATAACATTAGATCTTCATGTCCATGCTCTTCTTTAACAAGAATTAAAAGATGGCGAAAGAAATTTTTAATGGGCCCGTGGAATCGACATGGTAGGGTAATAAGTAGCTGGTGATCAGAGAATATTGAGTTTAGTGCTCGAAACTAGACCTGTTCATTGGTTGGGTCAGGTCGGGCTTTGTATATGTATCAACAAAATACACTCAGGCCCGAACCCGAGCCTGTCCCGACCATCGGGCCTAAGTCTTAAGCCCGAGCCCAATCAGAATTTTGAAAACACAATTCTTTTTCTGTTTTATTCAATAAAAAAGTATTATTTGCAATAAAAACCTTCAAAACTCAAAAATAATAAATATCTCACTATTACTTAAAAAAAGTGAAGAACAAACAAAGAAAAAATATTGTATATATATTTTTTCCTAAACAAAATATACTTTTATTATTTAATATATTGAATCAAGTCGTGATCGGGCTCGAGTCAGGCTTTTTTGAGAAAGCCCAAACCCGGCCTTAAAAAAATTCGGGCCCAATGCTTTAGGCCTAAACCCGAGCCCACAGGCCTAAAATTATGACCAAAACCGACTTAATAATTAAATAACAAGTAAAATAATAATCAATTACAGATCTAACCCTAAAGCGATTAAGGAGAAAGGCTCATGCATTTGTAAAAGAATTTGCTTGGATTCCTTGGAGTTTAGAATTTAGTATGGCACATTTTCTTTTTTGCATGTCACATTTCAGCATTAATGGACTTATTTGTTGAAGAACGAGAAATCATCTTTCCTAAAATAAAAATAACATTCTATCTTCATGTCCATCTTCTTCTTCAATGACAATTAAAACAATGCGAAAAAAGTTTTTAATGGGCATGTGGAATCGACAAGGTTGGGTAGTAACAGTTGATGATCAGAGAATATTGTGTTTATTGCTTAGAACTAGACCTATTCATTGGTTGGGTCGGGCCGGACTTGGTATATGTATCAACGAAATACACTCAGGCACGAACCCGACCCTTGCCCGACCATCGTGCCTAAGTCTTGAGCCCGAGCCCAATCAGAAATTTGAAAACATAATTCTTTTTCTTTTTTATTTAATAAAAAAGTTTTTATTTAATAAAAAAGTTTTTATTTATATTAAAAACCTTCAAAACTCAAAAATAACAAATATCTCACTATTATTTGAAAAAAAGTGAAGAACAAACAAAGAAAAAATATTGTATATATATTTTTTATTAAACAAAATATACTTTTATTATTTAATATATTGTATCAGGTCGTGCTCGGGCTCGAGTCCGGCTTTTTGAGAAAGCCCAAACCCTGCGTGAAAAAAAGTCGGGCCCAATGCTTTAGGCCTGAGCCCAAGCCCACGGGCCTAAAATTATGACCAAGACCGACTTAATAATCAAATAACAAGTAAAATAACAATCAATTACAGATCTAACCTTAAAGAGATTAAGGAGAAAGGCTCATGCATTTGTAAAAGAATCTGCTTGGCTTCCTTGGAGTTTAGACTTTAGCATGGGACATTTTCTTTTGTGTATGTCACATTTCAACAATAATGGACTTATTTGCTGACATACGAAAAGTTATCTTTCCTAAAATAATAATACATTAGATCTTCATGTCCATGCTCTTCTACAATGACAATTAAAAGAAGGCGAAAAAAGTTTTTAATGGGTATGTGGAATCGACAAGGTTAGGTAGTAAGCACTTGATGATTAGATAATATTGGGTTTAGTGCTCAGAACCAGACCTATTCATTAGTTGGGTGGGCCGGGCTTTGTATATGTATCAACAAAATACACTCAGGCTCGAACCCGAGCCTTGCCCGACCATTGGGCCTAAGTCTCTAGCCCGAGCCCAATCAGAAACTTGAAAACACAATTCCTTTTCTTTTTTATTCAATAAAAAGTGTTTTATTTATATTAAAAGCCTTCAAAACTCAAAATATCTCATTATTACATGGGAAAAAAAGAGAAGAAGAACAAAGAAAAAAGATTGTATATATATTTTTTACTAAACAAAATATATTTTTATTATTTAATATATTGTATCAAGTCATGCTCGGGCTAGAGACAGGATGTTTTGAGAAAGCCCAAACCCGACTTGAAAAAAAGACGAGCCCAATGCTTTAGGCTAGAGCCCGTGCCCACCGGCCTAAAATTATGACCAAGACCGACTTAATAATCAAATAACATGTAAAATAATAATCAATTATAGATCTAACCCTAAAGAGATTAAGAAGAAAGACTCATGCATTGGTAAAAGAACCTGTTGGGATTCCTAGGAGTTTACACTTTAATATGGCACATTTTCTTTTGTGCATGTCACAATTCAACATTAATGGACTTATTTGTTGAAAATGAGAAGTCATCTTTCCTAAAATAACAATAACATTAGATCTTCATGTCCATGTTCTTCTTTAATGACAATTAAAAGAAGGCGAAAAAAGTTTTTAAGGGGCTTGTGGAATCGACAATGTCGGGAAGTAAAGCAGTTGATGATCAGAGAATATTGAGTTTAGTGCTCAGAACTAGACCTATTCATTGGTTGGGTTGGGCCAGGCTTCATATATGTATCAACAAAATACACTCAGGCCCGAACCCGAGCCTGGCCCGACCGTCGGGCCTAAGTCTTGAGCCCGAGCTTGCGCTCGAGCCCGAGTCCAATCAGAAAATTGAAAACACAATTCCTTTTCTTTTTTATTAAAAAAAAGCGTTTTATTTATATTAAAAGCCTTAAAAACTCAAAAATTATAAATATCTCATAATTACTTGGAAAAAAAAGAGAAGAAGAACAAATAAAAAATATTGTATATATTTTTTTTACTAAACAAAATATATTTTTATTATTTAATATATTCTATCAAGTCGTGCTCGGGCTCGAGTCAGGCTTTTTTGAGAAAGGTTGAATCGGGCCTGAAAAAAAGTCGGGCCCAATGATTTAGGCCCGAGCCCGTGCCCCCGAGACTTTGATTGCTATTCTATGATTACTAAGTGCAGAATCAGATTTCCAAGTAAATTCTAGCAGCAGATTACCTAAGTGCAAAATCTGACTAAGTTTCCAATTACAAGATTCAAATCTAAGAGCACATTCTCCAAGTAAAAGTCATATTTAATTCTTAGTGACCATCAAGTCACCACCCCCATGTTCAATGAAAAACGAGTGCCCTAATTAAGCAAAAATGTAGTTGAAATACCTGATTAGAGGTTCCTTTGGACGTTGAGAGCAAGAAATACTCTCATCAAGTGAAAATCTTATATATGAAAAACTCTCAACAAGCGGAAATCTTATCCGTTCAAGGGTAGTTTGGTCATGAAACTTGCATTTAGGTTGACGTGGATAATTTGGCCAATGAACTTAAAAAATAAAAACTAAATGGCATGAAGAGTTTCGGATGTTTTGAAAACTTATGGTGAGTTTAAGAGACAATTTCCCTTCTTTTAATTTTCAAAAAAGAAACAAATATAAAAGCCCTTGCAACTTACATGCAAACCTCTCTAACTAGTCAGATCCCATCTGAAATTGGTAACTGCTCAGCTTTAAGGCATCTCTAACCAATTCTTTGGAAGTGTTCCCAACAAATTCGGTCTGTTAAAAACCTCAAGAGAATCTGATTGTGGAAGAACATTCCAGGAGTACTTGGAATTGCTTGGGCTTGCCAACATTTAAGGTAAGACAACTCTTTTTGTTGGAAAACAAAAGAAATTCTTCTGGTAATTCGAAGAATCAGGCTTCAGTCATTGCTGGAGGAGTTACCGGTGGTATTGCTACAGTTTGTATTCTTTGTTCGTTAGTGCTTGCTGTATCCTCATGGCAGAGGAAAAGGAAGTAATCTGGTAGCATTGATGGTGCATCACCTAGGTGGGTCCCTATTTCTCAGTATGCAAATTCACCCTCTCGAGGGTCTGCCAAAACAAGCAAAAACTTGTACAAGTTATACACCCTCACTTCCTTCAAACCTTTGCCGTCACTTTCCTTTGTTGAGATTAAGGCAATCGATTGTCTCAGCAAGGGGTCCATGAATTTCAAGACAGATTGAGATGCTCAAAGTTCCGCCACCATCACCTATCTCACTGTTTGGAATTTGGATACTGTGAAATGATCCTTGTCCATGATTTACATGGTTCATGGGGACTCTTCGTGAGAATCTCTACAAAGTTTAAGCTGTTAAATGAGGTCTTTGAATAGGTTTTGTTCTCTAACATGCCTCTTCACACCAAAACCTATTGAATTCAAAGTGTGGACAGTAAAAGCCCATCCATACTTTGTGCCGAAACTTAATTAATTATAATGGATGACAAGAATGGAACAATAAATCATTTGGTCAAAGTGGCTTTCTCTCATACCATCTCAAAAAACCATTGAATTTAAAAGCTTAAGCTAATAAGGTCCTTGAATAGGTTCTATTCTCTAACAGACTCGTAAACCACCCCTGCCGTGGAAGCAGAGGCTTGAGACCTGCATTGAAGCTGCCAGTGGCCTACACTTCCTCCACTTTGGTATCAACCACACCATTATCCACTGAGATGTTGAAGGCAACAAACATCCTCATAGATTTGAAATGGTTGTTAAGGTTTCAGATTAAGATAGGACTAACATTGGATCATAGTCATGTCAGCATTGTTGTGAAGGGTAACTTTGGATATTTGGATCCATTCAGGAGGCAGCAATTGGCTGAGAAATCAAATGTTTACTCATTTGGGATTGTACTGTTCGAGATCCTGTGTGCTCGTTCAGTGTTGAGTCCAACATTGCCAAAGGAACAAGTCAGCTTGGTGGAATTGGTCGTGCTTTGCCGGAAGAAGGGAATCCTTGAGTTAATTGACCCATATCTTAAGGGAAAAATTGCACTAGAGTGTTTCAAGAAGTTTGTAAAGACAGCAGAGAAATGTGTGAGTGACCAGGGGATGTTCTTTGGAACCTTGAGTTTCATTTTACGTACCCATTTGATGTTGCAGGTTTTAACGTATCTATTTATTTGAAAAATCTTATTTCAATCTTTTGGGTTTTATTTTGAAAATTTGAAGATCAATGAAGGGCAAAATTGACTGTAACAGGGTAATTTTGGGTTTTAAACTTATTTATATGCCACATATCAAGTTTTATGAACGGATTGTTATAGAACATTAATGGATATTAACCACAGGGAAGATTTGGTTAATTGTTAAAAAGCTTACGGATAATTTAAGACAATTTCTAAACAGTTGCCAGTTTTCTAAAATTTAGGGGTAATTTAATGAAACTTGAAATTTCCCTTTTCCATTTTTTGCGAGCCTCCGACGCCCACCAATCGCGCGTCGTTATTACAATGGCTCCCATCAGAATTCCTCATAGAGCGCTCTCCCGAGAATAAAACTGAAGAATTCAACCTTAGCTAAGAAGAAAGAGAAAACGAAGTAGAGGGAAAGATCTTACTCTGGTTTTTCTTCTCTCACGAATCTGGAGATCCCCGGGAGATTTCAATAGAAAGCATTTACATCTCTTGTTATGGATCTAAATCCGGTAAATCATACAACAAGATTTCTCACCAGCGTCTCCTTTTGCTATAGAATTCACATAAATTTCATTTTTATCACAGTTTATAAGCCTGTTCATCAAAGAATTGGTTTTTGTATTCTTTTCTTGGATGCATTTTTGTGTAAACGTCATCATGTGTGAATTCTTACATTGCATCAGAGCACTTGCTAGATTTTGTTTTCTTCATTCCTAGACTGTAAGTTATCTCTCTATCATCATTTACATAGATCTGTTCATCTGTAGGGTCGCCTGATTCCTATATATATCAGACAAGGTTGGCCTGATGTATCCGTTTGAATTTATCGAAATCGAGGTTCAAAAAACCAACTTTCCAAGCTATGACCTGCAAATTATCAATTGATGTTATTGCCTAAGCAATTTTTATTTTATATCCCTCCCCAATAAGAAAGCACATTTGGACAAAAATTTTTTCTTACTCGGCTTTAGGCCATGGAGAAGTCCAAGTCGGATGTCCTAATTGGCCCTAATCTAGTTCAGTTTTGAATGGCTTTGCTTACATTTATTATCTATTTCTTAAGTCATATGGTTTTCCTTCGTAATGCAGCCTGCGGAAAATTATGCCAATCCAAAGACATGCTTCTTTCATGTTTTCTTCAAGGTATGTTGTTTTTTGACAAGGTTTTTTTTTTTTTCCTTTCTCTTGCGTAACCTCATGTTGTTATGTGATTAACTATTTTTTGGATTTTGACAGGCTGCAGCTTTGGCGTTCTACATTCTTTCTGCCCTATTCTTTAGTAGCTTTGTCGTCATTTTTGTGGTTACAGTGCTTCTTGCTGCTCTTGATTTTTGGGTAGTGAAAAATGTCAGTGGACGGATATTAGTTGGTCTGAGGTGGTGGAATGAAATAGATGATCAGGGTGAAAGTGTCTGGAAATTTGAATGCCTTGACCAAGAGGTTAGTATGCATATATACAATATATTTTTCTGTACAATAAATCCCTACTACAAATTTTAGACTATAATTTTACCTCCATCTTATGTTCTGTATTTATTGTTGTTTTATGTACAGTCATTGGCTCGAATGAATAAGAAAGATTCATGGCTTTTCTGGTGGACCCTTTACCTTGCGGTAAGTTAATACACCACAGATGTACTATCAGATAAAATTTCTAACATGGTACATTTGAATTTATATACCATTAGATTTGAAGAATCACTGAGAAGTTAAGCTTTTTGGTTCTAGTCTTTTATGGTTTCTAAGGTCTGTGGCTGGAGTTTCCTGAAGATTTGTGTAACTGCGCAGTAGTGGTGGCTTGGGGAACTGGTATGATTGTGAATTTTTTATATCCATAGGTGTTTGTGCATGCGCCAAAGGGAGAGAGAGAGAGAGAGGTGTGGAGGGGGGTGAACTTCTATGCTTACTTTGCATGGACAAGTGCTCCAGCATATGGATATTGCTTTTTTTTATAAGTAGCAATGATCAAAGTGCTTTATTAATATAAATAAGCATAATGTACAGATAACCTTCTGACTTTGATGTTGAAAGGAAGACCACAAATAAAAAGCAAGAAAAAATGAAACATAAGGCAGCTCCTCAGGAGTTGACCAAGGTAATATCAGCTGAATACAATGGCAACCCTAGTATTCTCATCCCCCAATGAAAAGAAGCTCTAGGCAAAGTGCCAACCAGTGGGTTGGTAAGGTTTCCTGCTGTTCGTAGCAGAGACTTAGGCCACTTCTGTCTTTGGCAACTCCACGGGGTTGGCAAGGTTTCCTTCAAAAGAAATAAAAAAGAAGAAAGAAGCTCTAGCAACTCCACTTCTGGCTTTGGCCATTTTCTGGTGAATTTGTTGATCTTAGGATCCAGTTCAATGAGATGTCATCCTGACCAAGGTATATGTGCAGTACTTAGATGGTCATATTACTTTTTACCAGCTTGGGTAACACTTTCCTTTATGTGCAAATGGTTGCACGGTCTGTATTCATGATATACCCTAGTAATTTAAAAAAATGAACTAGTGAATGCATTGAATGACCATAA
The DNA here is from genome assembly GCF_056320005.1 of Nelumbo lutea. Taxonomy (NCBI): domain Eukaryota; kingdom Viridiplantae; phylum Streptophyta; class Magnoliopsida; order Proteales; family Nelumbonaceae; genus Nelumbo; species Nelumbo lutea. The sequence goes on from NC_142687.1 coordinate 76,475,787, forward strand.
AACTTCAAATACTTGAGTGCTTCTCTTGTAGATATAAAGTTTCTTCTGTTAGAACTATCTTTTTATTTATTTATGTACTTATTTTGATAGATCTATTAGAGCAATCTTCTTATGCACAGGCAGTTGCTTGGATCTTCCTTGGAATATTTTCAATCATAAGGTTTGAACCAGATTATCTCCTAGTTGTAGGAGTTTGTTTGAGCCTCAGCATTGCAAATATTGTTGGCTTCACTAAATGCCGCAAAGGTATGCAATTTTTTGTTTTAATCCTTTCATTAGCCAACGTATATGTACTGTTTTGAATTGTTACCTGGGAAATTATTAAATTGCCTAGTTGGCCAAAGTTAACTTTTCTAGTATGGTTGATAGATTAGTTTATCCCATCTTTGTGCAAAACCCTAAAATCTGACATCCTTCTAGTGCCTAACTAGATTAAAAATGGTAGAGAGCATATAGAACTTGATTGACCACCTTGCTCTCATCAACTAAGATATTTGCAGCAAATGCCTAAGATCCTTTCCTTCAATATATAGAAAAAAGGCAATAATTGTATTTTCACAAAATCCATTTCCCTCCAAGATATTCCAATTTGTATTACTCCTGCAAAATGATAGATCCATGGCAAATTGCCAAAAATTAAACCGATGAAGTTTCCAAACTTTTAGTGATTCCTCCTTTCTAGGATACAGTCAGCAACAACCCTGCTATCTGTAATCTGTACAAGGAGGTTGATTTTGGTATGGGAAATTTTGTGAGAAGTGTTCTTTGATGTCTGCGCTGCAGCAGATGACCCTGGTCCACAAGGCAGATGTGTAGATTTCTTTGTTAGAACTTTATTTTCAAGGAGCAATTAGCGTGTAGGGTCCATGCATCAACAAATGCATTTGTATCATCTTCTGATTTCTGAGTACCACTATGGGTTAAAGAATGAAAATTAAGTATTATAGTCTACATTGGTTATTTGCACATTTGGATTATTTCTCCATCTGAATTGGGCATTTAGTTTTAACTGTGGCAGTGCCATTCTACGTTTCCAACTGCTTGCTTGATTACTCATTGCTTTTATAATTGAGTACCATTACAGGTTAAATAATGAAAATTGGGTATTATAATCTATATTAACTCTGCAAATTTGGACCAGTTTTTCATCTGAACTGGGTATTTTAGTTTTAATTGTGGTGGTACCATTTTATGTTTCCAACTGCTTACTTGATTACTCATTGTATTTATAATTGGTGATCTAGATGTAAATTAATTAATTCACAAAAGTTTAGGCCAAATGGAGTTATTCGATTTTTTTTACGTACAAGACAAATTCTTCTGAAGCATATTAAATTGATGACTGCTAGTCTGCTACTGCACCTGAAAGTAGCCCAAGATATCATAAGATCATTTTTTTGGAGACAGTGATATGTTATTTGCAGTTTACTGAAAAAAAAATATATTAATTGCATTTGAAAAGGCAAAAGGATATTGTGTACACCAGAATCCACATAAACAAGGCTCTTTGGAAGCTTGTAATAAGAAAACTTTGTATGTCTAATATATGATGCCAAAATAGAGGCTCAAAATTTAAAAAGGAGTGGTAGAGAACTTTACTGAATTGTTCTTGAACCAACAACCAGGAGCAAATTGTCCCAACCGCTCTTCTTTACAACAAAGCATCAGGATTCACCTTGTTTATAGGAAATGTGAGAGTTTCTTTCAACTTCAAGACAGATCACTGAAAAACTAGGGATCATTCATCAGAGTGTTTTGCCATGTTTACTAGGCCCTTCAACCATGATACCCGAATACCAATACAATTATGTCGTATTGTGCTGGATACTTCAATTTCTTAGTGCAAAATTTGTATCCAATGATGTACCCAGCTGCATCCTTGCTGTATCTGGGTAACATAGCACTTCAACTGCCATACCTTGAAAGTTGTTTTCTGGACTCCAGAAAACACTATTGAACACTGAAAATGTCCAGAAAACCTGATCACAGAAGAAAAGAAACTCTGTTGTGAATAAAGAAGTGGTTTGTTACTTTGTTGACTCTGGAGTGTGGGAACATATTGTACGATCTATTTAAGGGCCCCAAAAAGGTATCTATTATGACGACATTAGAGCTCAAAAGTTGTTACCATAAAAGGCTTAAAATTTCTCTTATGTTAAATGATGGTTATATAGATAAGGGGGGTTACCTGAGAAATTCATCTAGGTCTAGCATCTGTAGGACATTTTGGAGGCGTGCAAAACAATGCCTATTCCTTTTGTATTAACCATGTGAACTCATCATGGTTGGCAATAAAAGTCTAATTCAACCAATGGGATACCAGAGGATTGGCAACCTGAACACTAGCATTGGAAAAATTCTAATTCAACCACTGGAATACCACAGGGTCTGAACCCTGAACACCAGCTTGAAGTTTTGTGCAATGAACCAAAGCCAGTGGCATCATTAACAATAGTCTTTTGTTTATGGGGTTAGTTACTGGTTAAATGCTTAAAATAAGCCCATAAGTTAATATCTTGAGCATGTGATCCTCTGCAATGGTCCAACTAAAACCAAGTTTGAGCGTGAAGTCTCTTCAGTGATATCACTAAAATTAATTAATACATTGCTTATTGCTAGGTTTAAAAACTTAAGATGGGGTGCCTGTGTGGTTGAGATTGCAAATGTTCTTATTCTTTCTTGTAGTATTCTTAGTTCCTACTGCTAATTTTCAACTCAGATGCATTATTTTGTTTCTTAATGCTTTTAATCCTTGTGTTTCTTTAGATGCCAAGAAGCAGATTCAAGCATTTGCCTCTCGGACTATTGCCTCTCATGTTTCATCAACATTACAGTCAGCATTTAGTGTCGTGTAAGTTGTTTATATGGAAAATGAAAAAAAAAATGGAAATAAAATGTAATTGCTGCATAGTTGAGATAATGAGGAAGGGAGGTGGCACCTGATCTGGGTGCAATTTTTTTTTTTTTTCTGCTCTTGCCCATTTTTTAATGAAATTGCAAAGCAAACATACATAACAAACTGTTTTTCCATGCTCACAATTAGTTATAGATGTTTTTGGATCATTTATTTGAGATTTCCAATTTGTACAATGAAGAAAAGGAAATGTAATGCAAGAAGTAGAATGGTTATGTAAATGATTACTTCTTTTCCTGTATCTTATTCCTGTTTTTCGTAGCGAGGAATTTGATACTAGATTTCATTCCTGTTTTTGTATCTATTAATTGGATCCTATCACTGTAGTAGGTTTAAAGATGCAAATGGCAATCTCAAATCTGATTCCTATTGAATCGTTAACTTGTATTTATTTATTTAACTCCTATTAAATAGTGTATTAAAATAGAATGACAACTTTTAAACCACAGTTATTACTTTCATTTTAGTCCTTTACTATTTCAATGTTTCACAAAGCATTTTGATAGTTCATACTTCGCATTAACTATTAAGATATGCTTTTTTATGTTTGTACATAGAAATTGTCTTATACATTATGTATATAATTTGAGCTTTAGGTGTAGAGTTATTAATAGTTTAATATGTTTGTGAGATTTGTATAAATTTCCTTGGCATATGCATGTGCATCTTGCTCATCTTTCTGATACTTTTTTCGGACACATACTTAGAATCTTGGAAGAATTGGTGTAAAGTGTAGAAGAAACACACAAATCACTCAATGGCAGCGCAAATTTGTCAATCGTTGAATTGGTATACAATAGGATTCTCACGGGTGTGTATTGCATGCTATACTTGTTTGATTGATTGATGATGAGAGCCTGCTCAACAGGAGTCTTCTTCTAGGGAGACTCTGCCTCCCGAAATCAGAAAATAGAGAGGAAGAGAGAGACTCTGAAATGGCTCGATGCCTTTCTCATTATTTCATGGGGTATTTTTAGAAGTCGGTTACCCCTCTTTAGCTATAATGGGCCATCTTGCGAGGTCCCCGGTTATACACTAGTTTAATGGGCTTAAATGGGTCATTCACATTTCTGTTATTATCAACAGTTCCATCAACTCCTCCCCCCTTTATAACAACCTTGTCCTCAAGGTTAAGGCCGGGTAGCGTTGCTGCAGCTGACAGTAGTCTTCCCATGTGGCGTTTTCCGGTGGGAGGTGTTTCTATACCACCAAGGCTTGCTGAACTGTCTTATTGCCATCTCGTACCCACCTGAAGTCAACAATATGATCCATCTCTGGCTGTAGAACCCCCTCAGAAAATTCTGGTAAGCAAGTTGAAACCCAAGGTACTGGCCCTAAGTGTTTCTTCAATAGGGATACATGAAATGTGGGGTGTATCTTGGAAGAGCTAGGGAGGTCTAACTTATAAGACACCTTCCCCACCTTGGTTACAATACGAAATGGACCATAAAATCTGGGAGCTAACTTTTGAGAGGACCTTTTGGCCAAGCTACTCTGCCTGTAGGGCCTCAGCTTCAAATAAATCCAGTCTCCTACCTCGAACTGAACATCTCGATGTTTCTTATCATAGTAGGCCTTCATTTGTTGTGCCTTTAGCAAGTTGGCCTTTAAGTCCTTAACGACGACATCTCTGTTTGCTAGATGTGCATCTACTTCAGCCACAGCTGTGGATCCCTTCTCGTAGGTAGTAGAGAGGGTGGTTTCTCTTCCATACAGGGCATGAAAAGGTGACATGCCAATTGAAACATGAAAAGAGGTTTTATACCAGTATTCCGCCCACGGCAGCCACTTGGTCCACTTCCCAGGGTAATCACTAGTAAAGCACCGAAGGTAGGTCTCAAGGGAACGATTCACCATCTCTGTCTGTCCATCGGACTGTGGATGATAGCTGGTGGAATGATGGAGTTTCGTTCCTTGCACCCGGAAGTATTCACCCCAGAAATGGCTCATGAAAGCTGAGTCCCGATCAGAGATAATTGCCTTGGGTGTGCCATGTAAACGGGAGACCTCCTAGACAAAAAATTTGGCCAATTGTCCTGCAATGTATGGATGGGAAAGTGGTGCAAAATGCGCATACTTGGACAGCCGATCCACAAAAACAACAATGACTGTCTTTCCGCCGGAAGGAGGTAGACCAGTAATGAAATCCATGGTTACCTCATCCCAAACTTGTTCCGGGAGCGGTATAGTCTGTAACAGCCCAGCCGGGGACTGATTGTCATATTTATGCCCTTGACATATTGCACTTATGGCAACATACTCTCGAATCTGTCTCATCATCCCCACCCAATAAAATCGAGATGATACCGTACGATATATTCGTATGATGTCAGAATGTCCACCCACTGGTGAAGCGTGAAAAAGCTCTAAGAAGGCCGGAATGTGGGTTGAGTTACCTGGCAGCACCATTCTGCCCTTGTACATCAGAGTTTCATTACAAAGGGAGAAACCGGGTGGGACTTGTTTTCCATTCCGGATCTGGTTTCTGATCTCAGTGAGACAAGTATCATTGGAGGCTTCCTCCCTCAGTTGACTCATAAATGGATAAGTGAGCCTAGAAGCTACCATCTGACAGCACTCATGTTGCCTTGACAAATCATCCGCAACCAGATTGGACGGACCTGCTTTGTGTTCTATTGTGAAGTCAAAGCCTAACAACTTATATAGCCACTTCTGTCGTATCTCATTCAGAACCGGTTGTTCTATTAGATATCGTAAGCTTTTTTGGTCGGAGAGAATAGTGAAAGCTCGACCCAGCAAGTACCCCCTCCATTTCTGCACAGTCAACACAACCGCCATTAACTCCTTTTGAAACGTGGATTTCCCCTGGGCCAATGGTGATAGAACCTTGCTGAAATAGGCAACGGGCTTTTCGTCTTGCAACAGTACCGCCCCTACGCCCTTTCCTGATGCATCCGATTCCACTACAAACGGTTTTGAAAAATCTGGCAGGGACAAGATGGGCGGTGTCCTAAGGGCCACCTTTAGTGTCGTGAAGGCATTCTCTGCTTCTTCCGACCACTGCAATGCATTCTTCTGAGCAAGTTTGTTAGTGGAGCTGTCGTAGTGCCGTACCCCTTAATGAACCGCCGGTAATATCTAGTAAGACCCAAAAAAACCCCTACAGTTGTGGGCTTGGGCCACTGCAACATACAATTTATCTTGTCTGGATCAGATCTGACTGTGCCTGCAGTGACAATGTGTCCCAAATAGTGAATTTGCGTCTGTCAAAAATCACATTTCGACTTTTTAGCATACAACTGATTGGCCCTAAGAATGTCAAAGGTGTAGCTTAAATGCTGCATGTGAGACTCCCGGTCCGTGCTGTAGACTAAAATGTTATAAAAAAACATCAGAATACAACGCCACAAATACGAAGTAGATGGAGCATTAGTAAGGCCGAAAGGCATCACAAAAAATACATACTGCCCTCGTGCGTCTTAAATGCCGTCTTATAGACGTCTTGAGCATGTACTCTAATCTAATGGTACCCTTCCCGTAAATCTAATTTGGAGAAAATTTTAGCCATACCAAGCTCATCCAACAGTTCATCAATTACGGGAATTGGAAACTAATCTCGGACTGTAATTTTATTTAGGGCACGGTAGTCAATGCAAAAACGCCATGTGCCAACTTTCTTCTTAACCAAGAGGTCAGGTGCTGAATACGGGCTGCTACTAAGCTGTATCATGTAACCCCACCGGCGGCTAGTGGTGGCAATTGGGTTGGGTTGAGTTTCAATCCAACCCATTACTCGCCAACCCGTTAATGATCCAATTATGTAAAATTAAATAGGTTCGGTTCAACCCAATCCCGTTTTAATCCAATCCAACCTGTCCAAACCCATTAATCTTATATTTATGTACTTAAAACAAAAAACTAATTTTATCCTAATAAATAAGTTGGTCAGTTGTTATTTACATAAGTGATGAAGGTTCAAATTACATTACATGCATTATTTTTACACAAGCAGTAAAGCCATTTAATTATGTTTGGGCTTCAGATTTGACGAATCACTTAGGTTCAAACCGGTCAGACCAACTTAAACTATCTAATTGGATTGTCTTTGAACTAATCACATCAAGAGTGGTTGAACCGTTAAGATCTGGACCAGTCCGGTCGAATCAGGTCCCGATTGAACCGGTTCGGACCAATCGGGACCACATTAGATTGGACCAATTCAGCACGGTCGGTCCAAATCCAGCTGAACCGGTTCACTTCGGTCGGACCGGACTGATACGGATTCAAATCGGTCCCAGGTCAGAGGCTCCAAAGGATCTAGGTCAATTAGCATTGTTGACCCATGCCGGATTTGGTTCGTTAGGGTATGGACTTCACTCGGTCCGACCTATTTCAGATTTGGGTCGACCCAGATCACCTTGTGTCAGGTCGGGTCGTGCTGTGTTAATAATGGTTGGACCGGATTATCCAAACCGGGCAAAGCAAGCGATACCAAGCCATCCCGTTTGAGGTCTATTTCAAATTCGAGTTGACCCAGATCGGTATGTTGGATTAGGTGTGTTGAACTTATCCGGACTTGGGTGAAATTGATTTGGATTTATGTTAGGTGAAGTGTGTTGATTCAAGACAAAACTAAATTTGGTCAATAATTAATAAAAGATTAATGCATTAATTATAAATTATTTAATTCAAATAAAGAAAATAAAAAAAAAAAAGCTAAGGAATTAATATTTATATTTGTAATTGTTAATCCAACAGTTATCCACTACCCAACCCAACCCATTTAAATGGGTGGATCGAGTGATGGGTTGATGTCACAACCCACCAAGTAAATGGACAGATTGTGCGGATTAGATTCTGGGTGGATTAAACAGGTTCAGCAGGTTGGGTGAAAAATTGCCACCCATACCGGCGGCAAGCCAGAGAGTTCCTGAAAAACATCTGAGTAACCGGTAAGTAGTAAATGCAGTTTGGTTTCCTGTGTTTCAGACATGTGTTCACTGTCACTCCCGGACAAGTTGGGCCTGGCTGACTCACGCCCAAGCTTGTTAAAATAACTCCCTTCACACCAGTTCCTGACTTCAGAATAAGGTTTAACCTCTGCTGTTGTATCGGCTCTGGTTTCCAACCTTGTGACACCGTTTGCCTTGGCTCTGGAAATCCATCGTGAAATGGGCCCAATCACATGTTACTGGCCTCAGCTCTTTTAACCATTGAATCCCAGCCCCACAGAATTCCAGCGGGTACAAATCCACTCAGAATTCACACCCTTGCATCTGTAACCTGAGCCCTTCGCATATTCCATCACACCGTATTCAGTTACCATCAGCTACATGGACGGAGAACGGGACGGTCGGTTCGATTGCTAACCCCAACTGCTTAGTCAGCACAGCGGTAATGAAATTCAGAGTCCCACTACTGTCGATTAATACTGCATCCCGTCGGCCCATAAGCCGGCCCATCACCCGCATGGTCTGGGCTGAATGTGTCCCCGTCAGAGATTGTAATGAAATGGCCGGCTCTCCCGTCGGCCCAGTCATCTTCGAGGTCTCCCTCAGGGTCGATTTGTAAGGGGAACACCTGATGTCGCTTACACTTATGTCGAAGGAGAATTTCTCGTCGCAATTGTAGCAGAGGCCTCGATCCCTACGAGCCTACATTTCTGACCATGAGAGCTTCTTCAGAGGAATTGTTTGAGTTGGTACTGTCGTTTCCTTGGCGGTCTAACCTTGAGGACGATTGAGTGGAGTCTTCAAGATCGGTCCTGCGCCTCGGTTTGTTTTCCTCAAGCTATTTATCCTGTCCTCGTGGAGTCTAGCCAGTCCAACAGCCGCGGACATGGTGCTAGGTTGCATGGCCTTCACCTCTACTCGTATTTCGTCTTGGAGACCGCCAATGAAACATCCATTGCCAGTCGCTCAAATGCAACCTAGTATTCCCGTACCGTGCCTTCTTATCGCAGCTTCGACAAAGCTTCGTCAAAGTTTTCGAAAGAGGAAGGTCCAAAACAGATACAGAGGGCTTCCCAAAACTCTTTCCACATCATCTGAGGATGCGATCGTTTGTACCACTGGAACCGATCGCCTCTCCTTCTAAGTACACTGGAGCGCTCGCTACTCTCTGATGGCTCGCGATCTCCTGGATATCAAAGCATCGCTCTTCTCTGTAGATCCAAGAAAGAGGATCTTCTCCACTGAAAGCCGGAAATCTACTCTGACCTGGTGGTGATTATTTCCGCCGAACCGGTGAGAACTGTCTTGGCTGGAGCTCTCGGGACCGTTTTCTTTGCTGTTCGGCGATGCATTCAGCTTCTCGCATTGTGACATCACTGCTGAGGTCGCTTCCTTGATCTCTCGCAGGTCGCCGGAGAACTTGTGTAGATCGACCTCAATTCTATCCATTCTCTCTTCTACTGACACTGACCTTGTCTGCGGCATGGACAACCACTTCTCTGGACGAAACCTCAAGCTCTGATACCAGAATTGATGAGAGCTTGCTAACCACAGGAGTCTGAGAGAGAGAGAGAGAGAGAGAGAGCTCGATGCCCTTTCTCATTGTTTCATGGGCTATTTATAGATGTCGGTTACCCCTCTTTAGCCATAATGGGCCATCTTACGAGGTCCCAAATGGGCCCTTCACATTTCTTTTCTGTTATTATCAACAGTTCCATTAACTGATTACCACTTATAAGTTTTTAAGATATCGTGCCTTTACTCATAAAATCCATAGTCGAACTCGTTTATAATACCTCTAGTTCTAGTTAACGTGCAACAGGTCACTAAGGCTAAGGCTATGCATGGATTGATAGAAAATAGGAGAAAAACACAAAAGTTGTGGGAAAGTTTATAATACCTCTTTTAGGCTTTGCTCGTTTTTTTAGAATGTCATTCGGGTAAATGTATTTATCCAAGTAAATGTTTCTTAGAAAGTACTTATCGGTAAGTTTATTTATCCATGTTCTTTTAATTCCCTGATAAGTTATATATAATGACTTTTTTTATTCATAAAAAGTTAATGTTAAAATGAACAAACTTGTCCCATTAAGTTTTATAAACTTTCACCTAGTGGAAAAGTTTACCCAATCCACCAGGAAGATGAGTATCACTTACATGGATAAGTGATATCCAGGAAAAATAACTTTACCATGGGGCCCAAAACTTAAAAAAAAAAAAAAAAAAAAACTGTAAACCTGGTCGACAGGTCCTTCAAGTTAAATTCTAGATAGGTATCCTGTACCTTGGGGATAGTGTCAAGGCTTGAACGTTCAAATGTGACAATGCAGCATCTTGAAATTTTCAAATTATACATTCTAAGTCTAACCATTAACATTCCATCAGTTATCTTGTACTAAACATTTTAAAATTCCAAAACTACTCTTCCTTTCCTATAGATTTGATTGAACTATGTGTCAAAAAGTACAGGGTAATAATGTGTTGTCCTTAAAATTCAGGCCGTCACTACCCCCAAAGTATAGAGTACCTATGACATTTCATAACTGTTAAAATTAAGGGCTGATAGTGGCTTGTTCAAATGATTCCAACTTATAAAAAGAGAAGTACCATTGCATTTTTGCAACTATGATTTTGATTCTTGAATGATGAAACATAGGCATTGCAATAACTATTTTTCCTCTATTTTGAACTATTTTCAAGTTTTGAATGTTTCCAGCATTTTGCTTCCAGGTTTCAGCATCTATTTAGCAGTCTCAATTAAACCCTAAAATGTTCCTAAAACTCTATCTGCTAATCTTTTCAATATAGTTTCTTTAGTTTGGGGCTAGAAATGGATCAAATTGATTTTTCTTTTTTTTTTTTGTTGATAAATTGGATCAAATTGAATTCAGATAGGGATATCTGACTCCAATCCAATAAAATATAAAATCCAAATTCGATTTGATATCCCACAAAGCATAGATTCAAATTTAATTCATTTATATTATCTAGATATTTAAATCAATTATTAATATGGATAAACATGTAGAAAAAATCTATGATGTCGGAAAGGTATGATGGTGGAAGATCTTTCATAAATTGGATCAAATTGAGTTTAGATATGGATATCTGAATCCCATCCAATAAAATATAAAATCCAAATTCGATTTGATATAAAACATAGATTCAAATTCAATTCGTCTATATTATCTAGATATTTAAATAAATTATAATATTAGTAAACTTGGAAGAGCTTTGACCATTCAAGCCCCTCGATTGTTTATCGCTTTCCCGATACCGATTGATTGGTGTGAAATTCTTCAGGTATCATAGTTGAACCCAAACTTGTATAGAATTGACATACATAATAAATCTATAATTAACATCCAGTTGTAACGAAATTTAACGAAAAGCTCGTATTTTATATATAATTATATACCAAAAAAAATAGTATTTAATATATGTATACAGAATGGGATCTGATCAAGATCGAATCAAACGATATTCAAATTCAATCTGATTAAATAAACGGATCATATTTTTAATTATGATCAGATCCAACTAATAGCTATTATAATTTATAAATGCCCGGATCTGACTTAAAAGAATAGGATGGATTCATATTCGAATCGGATCCATTTGGAAAACTCTACAAATTTGGGGGCACAGGACTAGTATTACGGTCATCAGCCAAAATTTCTCCGATCAAATGACCTTCCCACTCTTATCATATATCCCCGGATCGGTGGATCCTCTCTCTCTCTCTCTTTCTCTCTCTCACACACACACACACATCATATACCCAGTTACCCACCTTAGGTCCTTAGCAGCATCGGTCTTCCTCCATTAGAAGTTTCTAACACGAAAATATCTTATTTTTAAAGAAGATTTCATTCAAAGGAAAAGAAAGGCTCAAGGCCCAAACAATACAAACTATAACAAACTGAGCTAAAGCATACCTAGAACCAGGATACAAAAAAGATTCCCAATCTCGATTATGAGACACCCAGCCAAACAGGAGGAGAACCCAACCAACCAATCTCTTTTAACAGAAGAAGCTCATCTGAGCAACCACAGGTGCAGCCCTATTACAACAGCGGTTTGCACATATAAAAGACACATCCAAAAGAACAGCACGTTTCACAACTTCCCAAACAGAGAATAAAAAATCCAAAGGTGGATTGTAATTTGAGTCAGAGAGACAATTCGCCAACTCTTGGCAATTAGATTCAACGATCAACTGATCCAAAGCAAGAGAATTAGCCAGCAGTAAACCACTAAACCCTGTAAAACAGCTTCCCTCTCTGCTTCAGTTGGGCTGTTGGTTTTCACAAGACCCGGGCTGAGCAGCAACAAAAACTCCCCTGCTGAGCAACAAAGATTACATGAGCATAACTGAGGCCACTCTCTTTTCTTTCAAATAATTCTGCACTTGTTTGTTTTCTTTGTTATACAAAAAACGTGGACCAACGCAGAAAGCACATCCAACTTTGTATTTTATTATGGCTTTTCATGCGTCCTACCATGTTTGTAAGGCAAAGGATACAAAAAATTGCATAGACTCACTGTTTACTAATTACTACAACTCCTTTCTATTTTCTTCCTATATAAGAATTATGCATATAATTGCCTATTTTTTATTATAAAGTACTTAGAAAGTGAAATGAAAAGATGAAAATGTCTAAATGCAGTGAATGGAATATTTAAGTACCAGTGATAATACATGTCTAATTCCTAATCACACTAACCAAAGAATGGGGGGGAACAGAGAGAACTCAAATACCAGAGCGTAGGGATGTCTCATGGCAATTAAATGGTCAAGCTGCCACCTTAACTACTCTGAAGGAATCCATGACCTGGCGCAGATCGTTTTCCTCCTCCAAGAAAACATTTTCAGGTGTTTGCAGTCTCAGTTCATACAGTCGGTTGTTTTCAACTCCAAGAACTGAAAGGTAACGCCTGTTCCATTCCAAACGTACTATTCGTTCCTGTGGCATAACAGCTAATTCATTGTTGTTTGCATATGACTTTATATTTATCTGCATACAATGTCAAAGGTGCAACTTTTAATCAAATATCCTGGATTTGATATGAATTGCATGATGAAGATTTATGCTTCTGCCAATTTCCCAAAAAAAAAAAGATGCATGTATTCATTCTTTCCATCTGTCATCTGATAGAAAGAATGTGATGAAGCCAAATCATTCAATTACAAGACTCGACAGTATTGTCCAAGATCACTTGGGACCTCACAGTGCAAGAGCTATCATGATAGGACAACCTAATGTTTAGTTCTTAGTAGTACTATTTCTATAAGGTATGCAATCAAGGCTCAGTTTAGGATGAGTGCAAATACAAGGTTTAGAAATACTGTATACAAGGTCTTGCAGCACTCTTCCCAAACTGAGCTTTGGTGCAAATGAACAGTGCAAATACAAGGTTTAGAAATACTGTATACAAGGTTTTGCACTGAAAATACTTGTATTTACACTCTTCCCAAACTGAGCCTAAGCATTTTTTTCGTATTTTTTTTTAATCCATCCTAACCTCAACTTGATAATAGATCTTTCCATCATCTGCAACTCTTGATGATGTAGAAAGAATGTTTGATTCACGCCGTACGCCAAGTCTAGTAGACATAAACTCTGTCAAATACTGTTTAAGTACTTTCTCTCCTGCTTTTTGAGGAGGACCCAAATCCTCAACGCTTTTGTACTTGGAAGATGAAGGAGAGGAAACTTCCACCGAAATATTCTCATCCAGAACAAAAGGGTCCCTGAAAAATATGTCTGCTCCAGCACCTCGGACTTGAATCCAGTTCTGAGGATACTTAAACGTATAACCATCAAAAGTATCTATATATTCCCTAAAGCCAATAGAAGGTTGAGCCAGTGAACTGTCATGAAAGCCAACTTGTGAGAAGATAAAACTTGAAAGCATCAAAGTCATCACATTCCTCCTTGGAACTGCAAAAGCTTTAGTCTGGTTGTATCAGGAGGGGCATTATTTAGAAACCACATCAAATAGACTAAAGAAAGGTAATCTAATGATCAAATACAATGTGCTAAATGCATAATGGAAAACAATGCAAGAGAAAATACAAGAAAAAGATGTAGTTCAATAACTGACAAGTGCATCTTGAAAAATGGTGCAACCGTGCTGGAGAGAAAATAGGAAAAAGTAATACAAGAACATCTGTGGAGCAACATGGATATGATTGGATCATTGGACTGACAACTAAGAAATATTTTTGCAATGGTAAAAAGGTCATTAGTCCATTACCCAATGTTGGTCCCAGCCATCCAGGGTCTTGGGAGGGTAGACTGCAAACAAACCTTGCCTTCTTTTTTTTTTTTTTTTTTCTTTTTATTTTGGCATAAAAATAGCTGCTTGTAGACTCAAACTCATGTTCTCATACTTATCAGTCTGAGATTGTACTATTACACCAAGTAATGGCCCCCTAAATATTTGTACAATGATACTGCCCACATCTTATGTGATACATAATGAACATTCCCAAGTTCCCATCAATCCTGAGTTCTGACTCTGCAACAGGTAGGCAATCTCTTAGACTGGATGCTTTAGAGATTCACAGCAGCGGGAAAGTACTTGAATTTGACTTTCTGGATTTTAGATGAACCATAATGGAAAAGCAACCAGAAAAATCCATTTACCATATGTAGGACCATCAAGTTCTTGTGATTTTTGTCCATGCTCAGTGGACAAGTGGCTCATTGACTTGAAAGGCAAGGCAAATAAGTGCTTGGGCATTAAGTTCATAATGTAAGCACCTATGGACTATGATATCCTTTATCTTTTCTTTTATTTATTTATCTATTTGGTAGGGCTTCATCTTTTCAAGTGATCTTCCTATTGAGTTTTACCTGTGCAACTTAAAAATGGAAACATATTGTTGAATATGAAAATCCCAGGAAATCTGACAACAAAGTGACACTACACCTATCTGTTTTTTTTTTTTTCTTTTTTTTTTTATCAATTCACATTTCTGGCACATTTTTCATCAATATCTTTCATTTATAAGATTAGAATCTGTATCTGACGCGAATGCTTGCAGCATAAGAAGTGCGTTCAAGTTGCCTTCATTCAACACAAGCCAACCATAGAAAGAAACAGAGACAGGGAGATAACATACAAAAATAGTTAGAGAAAATGACAGAATTTTCATTAAATGGGACTTTGTTGTTGCCTAACTCAAGGCTATTTGCTGAATTTTGTAATTGTTGAACTAAGATTGGCACCCACATATTGTATGCTATTCTGTAATTGCACTAAGCAAGCTCAGTAGCTAGTGGCAATAACAACCTCGAATATACAACTTAAATTGTGTATTATCCATGAATATAGGAATGTAATTGACCGATAGTAGACCCTACCACAGTATGTACAATTAGTCCAGAAATCCTATGAAAGTCGGTGCTTGGTAATGGAAACCTCGTTGGAAAAGGGTAGCCGCCTTTAAGAACACCCTCTAGTTTCTATTTTGAACTTTTGATAACTCCAGTGTACTAGTTAATATCCCACCCACAAAAAGGAACAGAGAAAGAAAAAGGATCAATTATATTGCTGCATTTTTTTTGGTTCATATTATATTGCTACAGATTTGGAGGGTACATTTTCAACCCTTTTACTGCAACTTGAACGGAAAAATTTTTCTATCAGATGCAACGGAAAAGATCACAATGGAATTATGGAGCCATTTCGTCTAAGATGGCAACGAAATAAGCTACTGGTTATTGTGATAGGCCTTAGAATGCCTGCCCGAACAAAGGCAGTGTCCGGTTACAAAACTTATGTGTAGTCGAGAGGAGAATTATATAAGAGAACATGCAAATCATCAATAGAACTGTAATGGAAACACGGAGGTCAGAAAAACGAGACAGGGAAAAAGAGAGATTAAATATGTAACCTCTTGAAGGAACATTTTCAGCTTCGCAGAAGATTCCACGGCGTCGGCTCGCAGTGTTCGGGCTGGTAGCTGACAAGAACCGCACTGGAGATGTTCCGGTATGTGTCCAAACAAACGGTCTGCCTCGTCTTGAGACCGCCGTTCGAGGGTGTGAGGAGTGTGGAGCAGGAATCGATTCAAGCACCGCAGCCATGGACAGAGAAGAAAAAAAAGGGTTTCTAACTGAGGATCCAAATTAAACAAATGCCATTGTTGAAAATCAACAGAGACGATGTCACATATGAGAGAGAGAGAGAGGAAATCACGGTGACCAGAACTTATCAGAGTGGATAGTGGATAGGAATGTTACGAATTTGGGATGTAAAATCAAGTTAGGCTTTGTTTGGTTGCATTGCAATTTTGCACTAAGAGTGCCAATGAGAAGAATGCAAATTCTGGTTCAATTTTATTTTATTTTAGGTTTTACTTATTCTGCTTCAGGCTGCAATCAAATAAAATAACGCAACATCTGAAATTTGCACTCAAATCATTTACAGTTATGGTAGCATATTTTTGCATCACTGCAAAACAAACTAGTCCTTAAGGGTGTGTTTGGTTGTAGTTTAAATTTATTTGCACCAATACAAATGCATGGGAGTGCAAATGAAAAAATGCAAATTCTAATTTAATTTTCTTTTGGGTTTTATTTTATTTTGCTCCATGTCTTAATTTACTTCATTTGTATTGCAATCAAAGAAAGTAAACTAAAATTTGAAACAAAAATAGGTCAGAATTTACAGTCAAATCATTTACATTGTTATATATATATATATATATATATATATATATATTGTATCATTAAGGACTAGTTTGATTTGTAGTGTTTATATTATTTTTCTATTTTGTATTATTAAGTTGTGTTTGGTTGCAATGCAAATAAATTTGCACTGCTGTAATATATATATATATATATATATATATATATATATATATAAAATATGTGCAGTGCAAATACATACAAAATATAAGGTTTTGCACTTTAATATAGAATAACGGAATGACTTAATTACTTAAACTACCCCTAAGTACATAACGATTACTTAAAGTACGCCTAAAGTTTGAAAGGTAGCTCTGCCCCAAGCATTACAAAAACAAATAAACAAAAGACCAATATGTTGCTTGGTTTTCTTCCCTAAAAAAGTGAAAGTAGGAGATGTCACACTCTAAACTTTCTGCAATCTTTGAGCATTCGGTGATGATGGTCTTCAGCTTCCAAGGAACGCGAACCTTCTTCTATCTTTAGGCATGAGAAAACAAGGAGAGAGTCCCCTTCAATACAGATTGGGACTGATCTAAAATTGAGCAATACTGTAGGCTTCCCAAGCCGCCCATACTTCATCAAACACTGCCAAGATGACCCTTGGCAATGTAGGCAATGGTATAGCCCCAGTCCTCCTTTTCGGAAGCATCAAAATTAATTTTGATGGTACCAATTGAAGGGAGCTTTCAGAAAATATGTTTCCAAGATTTTAAGGAATTTAAGTTACTAAAAATTTTTACATGAATGGAGGATTATTTTAAATACCCTTAGAGCTCTATCAATAATAATAGGGGGAGGAGAATCTTTACTTTTAAAAGCTTTTTCATTTCTATCTTCTTGAAGGCTTCTCCACCAGTCAAGAAAGGAGAGATTACAATAGTTTAGGTCACTTGTACATTTTCTGAATATGTGATCAATATCCTCATGATCACCATATTTCTACTCCCCCATCCCATTGGACATGATGCAAGCCTCCTTGTAGGTGGATTTACCTTTGGGATTCAATCTCCAGATTAATTGACCCTTACCAAACTCTAGATGGGAGGAAGATGGACATGATCAATATCCTCATAGTCACTGCTCGATTGGATGATTTGACCATGCCATATGTGCAAAGTCTGCTTCCTACATTTGAAAAGCTATTAGCTCAACATGCTATCTCTATTGATTTTCCTTCTAATATTGCAAGTAAAAAGAGGGATACCTCTACATACTCACAACAACGTTCTTACTCAAATCAATTGCCTCCTTCCTCTGATAGTAAGAAACATCCTAACAATGATTCTAAACGACCCAATGGTAAGGATAATTCTGTTGTTTGTCAGATTTGTGGACAAGAGGACACACTGCTTCCACTTGCAAGAAATATCTAGAGCTTCTAGGTGCCAAGAAGTTCCCCCAAAAGAATGCCAACGTTGCTCTCCTGCCTCTTCTACTGGTTCTTCTCATAACCCAGCCTGGTACCCAGATTCTAGGGCTACGAATCACCTCACTGCAGATCTCAATAACTTATCCTTGCACAATCCACATAATGGTTCTAAAGAAATTACTGTTGGTAATGGTATGCATTTACCCATCTCTCACATTGACTCTTCTACTATCGTACTTCCTCTATATCTTTTGATTTACATAACATTTTACATGTGCCTCGGATCACTAAAATCTCGTCTGTAAGCCAATTTTGCAAGAAAAAGATGTCTAAACATATTCATACATCCATGCTAAAAAATAATAAAAATGAAGCAACAAAAAAGATGTTGCTTATTATATAATGGTAAATGGACCTATATCAATAAATATTAATTTCGTCATGCCCTTTAAATAAAATGCATATTATATATTTAATTAAAAAATCAAATAATTATGAAATTTAGCCAAATAAACCATCTTCATATAAAACAAATTTATCATAAAATGTTTATATATACAATTGTTACTTTCAGGTCATAGATCCATAATAGAGTCCAAAAAATATAACGAAAAAATCATTTCGCTCGATGATGTCCTGAAGTCTTCATCAAAATCCAAAGTATACATCTTAAACACCCTCCATGTTAACAATTATTTCCTGAAAAAACAAATACATCTTGTTAATAAAAACTAGATATAATATTATGTCTTTGGATCTAATAATAGATGGCTGAGATAGATAAATAGAGAGATCTTACATAACAGATATTATATCTTTGTTACAAATGGACTATTTTGTGTGCTTTCACTATTTGTTTTTTCTAGAACAGCATACAAGTTTATGGTTGTTTCTTTAACAGTTCTCACTTGCTTTAGAGAGTAGGGGTGTCAATTGGACTGGATTTGGTCCAATCTGATCCAGTCCACCATTGATCCATTTAAAAACAGAACCAAATCCGGTCCAAACCCCATACAAACTAGATCCAATCCGATCCAATTGAAATGCAAATGGACTGGACTGAACCTAATCCGGTACAAACTAAATGAAACTTTAAATTTTACACAAGAGCCTAGAAAATATATAAAATTCAGAAATATATTATATTCAGAAGCACTACAAACAGCTACGAATTGGAAAAAAAAAAACACTGTTCCAATCTGGTTTAATTTCTCTCTTTAATTTCTTTTCTTCCAAGTTCCAACTATCCCCCCAAAAGAACCTCTTTAATTTCTCTCTTAGATATATTATATTCAGAAGCACTACAAACAGCTACGAATTGGAAAAAGAAAACACTGTTCCAATCTGGTTTAGCTAGCTAGATAGCTCTTTCATTTCTTCCAAGTTCCAACTATCCCCCCAAAAGAACCTCTTTAATTTCTCTCTTAGATATATTATATTCAGAAGCACTACAAACAGCTACGAATTGGAAAAAAAAAACACTGTTCCAATCTGGTTTAGCTAGCTAGATAGCTCTTTCTTTTCTTCCAAGTTCCAACTATCCCCCCAAAAGAACCTCTTTAATTTCTCTCTTAGCTTCCATACTTTCTTGTTCAACGCACCTGCACTTACTCTTTCTAATAAATTCTGTTTCTGCTCTACCCATTTTCTTTTCAAAAACTCATTCACATCCAATAGAAAACTTTAGTGCAAACATGATGCTTATTCTTTCTAAATTCTATTTCTGCTCTACCCATTTTCTTTTCAAAAACCCATTTACATTTAACAGAAAACTTTAGTGTAAACAAGATGCTTTGTAGTTAGCAACTTTGCATTGCCTGGGCAGCTCTCAGTCTAGCAGTAGGTAGCCCTTTATGTGAAAGCTTTCACTCCGCTCTAGGTAACCCTTCTCCCAGGTAGCCCTTACTATGGTTCGAACTTGGTAGGCTCTGATACCATTTCTTATGTGCTTGACCAACATGCCAAAAGCCCACCATGCCTCAATCCTTCAAGATGGATGGTTACTGAGCCCATATTACTGTTTTGAAGACTGAAAGTGACCTGACAGTTGAACTCTCAAGACTGTGAACCAATACCCAGAAGGGCTTCATTTTAACTTGGGTGATAATTTTTAGGCTTGCATCAGGCCTGAAAAATTTGTGGGCTGCACCTGAGCCCAATACTAGACCTGGCCTAACCCATAACATTTATAAAATATTATATATGAGTAACATAATATATTTGAAGTTGTAGGCAGAAGGTGTGGACCTAGGCCTAGGATACCTTACCATAGGTACTAATGTAGTATTAGCTAGTTTGTTCAAGAACCATTCAAACTGTTATGGTTCTTTCCTATATCTAATAAAGATGATATTTTGTTAAATAACGATGTTTGTTTTTTATTTTATGTCTTATTTGGGTACACATGTAAAACAATTCTGTTTTGATGTCATTTGACCAACAATTTTGGGTACAACCCGCTGAAGTTTGCTTTGGGTTTGTTTTTAGTTTTTTTCCATGTTTTTTTTATTCTACTGAAGCATTACTAGTTTTTATTAGCATGGGTTTGGATGGAGTTCCCTAGGAAAAGCAGCAGATTTCTAGATGGTTAGCTTTCTTGATTTCTGTGATTAAATCATCTCAGTTTGGGATACTGATAAATGGATATGGTGCCATATGCTTACTTGATTGGAATGCTGATTATTGTCCTAGGTTTTAACTCTTTTTTTTTGTTGAATTTCCAATGGATATTAATAGCATCCCACACTAGTAAAATCAGAATTTTGTTGAAGCTATCCCTTGATGTCTTGTGTTATATGGAAACACACACTAGTAAAAGCAACGCCCATGCAGTAATAACAGTAGAAGTAAAGCCGGGAGATGAGAATTCATTACTGCTTTAAATATAAATAAATACATATACTTCTCAAAATAAACTTTTCAGAAAAGAACTACTCCACTAGAATTTGCAACCCATTATATAAACCAGCTATGAGAGTTGATATAAGCATTTGATTTATATAGGACCCAAAGGTTAGATCCATATCCAATCTACATCTATAAGACCCCAGTATAGTAACTTCCAACCATGCATTTGCTATAACAGAGGTATTTACTACTAATAAAGTAGTAATGGGGCTGCTACTGAATCAACACCAATGGGACCAATAGAGATTTACTTCTTTTGGACTTTCTAGAAAAAAAAAGGTAGTGCAGATCTCTTGTGAAAGAAGGCACAAACTTGTTACAGAGAGAAAAACTTTTCTCTTGGGGAAGGGTATAAACTAACAACTTGGACATGGATATTCTCTGGACCGGTAATTGCATTTCTCAGAATGTTTAAAATTTCGGGTCATCAGATGATTGTTTTTCCTGTACATACATAACTATGGTATCTTCTGTGAGATGACTGCATGCATGATATTGTAGATTATTGACATTTTAAGACAAACCTGTGTTACTGGCTATGAATATAAACAGGTTTGGCCCATGATTAACACACATGGCTTTATTCTCATCTAAGTTTACTTTAATATTTTCTTTCCTGTTTATATTACAAACATTAAATTGTGGGCCATATAAGTAAGCTGCTTTTCTGCCTTGCAAACTTCCTAGACTAACTTGCATGCAAATGCTAGTTATGGAGGTAGATTGTCATTTGGCCCATGAGGGCAGTATCATACTAAGCTTTTCAGGCCCTGTGGGATAGGGAAATTCTTCTAAAGCTGAACTTTTGGCCTTGGTTCAAGGTTGGGAAATCTTGTTTAGATTGGTAAGGCCCAGGACCGGCTGCTAGGCTGCTAGTTTGCTTTGTTGTATTTTACTAAAAAATAAAGATGTGGATATATTTTATTCAAATAATTAGGTTCAATTAGTTACAACCCAGTCTTGCCTGGGTTGGGCATATTCAAGATAGATGTGACTAAAGCTAAAACTATTTCTAGAACCATTCTGAAAAGCTCTAAGTTCATGAACACCTCTTTGCAGTAACCACTGTCAAGTTTCCTTCTTCCATCTCCATAGTAAATAACTAAATACCTCCTTCATTGTTTTAAGATGAAAAGATTACAAGCCTTGGAAAGCTATGTGATGAATAGGATTTTAAGCCTCTTTGTTCTGAAAACACAATCCTGCCCTATTCAGAAAGAGAGAGAGAAAGAGAATTGTAGACTAGTCATGAACCAAATTGATAATTGATTTAATGGTTGGTTAATTAATTATCAAGTATGGGGACGTTGATTGGGATGAACTAGGAGGTCATGGACAACAATATGTGTAAGGAACTAAGCATTGTATAAGATAGTTACATAGCTTTAAAGGGCCTGCATACAAAATAACCATATATGAGAACAACTCAGGAACAGGTCGCAAAGTAAAATATAAAGTGAAACACAGAAGAAGCTATGACCCATAATCTTAAGTCCACATGCTAGAGAAATATTTTGAGTGGAAGAAACATTCAATCATAACCCATTGAACATTCCTTATACAGTTATACTGACTCCAAAGAGCCCTCCCCCCCCCGCCCCCCAAAAAAAAATAATAAATAAATAAATAAAATAAATATGCTGGATATATATATATATATATATATATATATATATATATATATTGATGCTACAGTTCTCCTTTTCTTTTCTTCTTTTTCCATTTGGATGATTCAGTAACGTGGTTCAGTCTTCTATAGCAATAGAGTATACAGAATAAATTTCTGGAGAGATTTGAGCATCCCAAAGCTACTAAAACATATGTGAGGAGCAGGATGAACCAATGGCAGCATCCAGATTTGGAAGCTGACAACAGTTTCTAAATCCATAATTTATATTTTTTTATGTTTTCAAACCAATGGTAAGTTTTCTATTTTTTAGGTCTACAATTAATAATTCCCTATTTGTTTAGGCAAGTGTTAGGTAAAGTGATTAAGTTAATTACTATTTGATGATTTTCTATTTTCTTTCTATTCTTAGGGGTTTCTAGGATACTAATCAGGAACCTGGTGCAGTTTTAGTAATTGCCAAATTTCTATTCAGTAAAAGCTTTGAAGAATTCTAATCAGGCTGGTTCCGATACCAGCTTCTTAACGAACCAAACAACATCAATCGGAATTCAATTCCGATTTCTGTCTGAACCAAACAGATAGGGGGAATAGACCATTCCGATTCCAATTTCAAGGGATTCCCATTCTGATTCCAATTCCAATCGCGAACCAAACGGACCCATTCTTTACTTCTTCCACGACAATAGAGTGATATTAATAAGAGGAGACTGATCTTGTAGAACATATGCTTGGGCAAAAAGGCCAAGAGATTGTTTCTTGTTGTAGATGGCAGAAGAGATGATTTTATTCTTGTGATCAGAAATTTATGAAAGAGGCCATTACCTAATGCGAATTCAATTATCATACAGGTGAAATAGATAAAAGACTAAGCCTTTTGGCAGAACCATGTGTAGAGAACACTGATGTGGGCCCCACAGCTGTGGTCCCCACTGTGTTCGTAGGACAGTATGTGTAATTATTTGTTTTAGTCATGGTAGTGTCAGTAGGTGATCAGCCTTGAACCCTAATAGATTTCAGATTAGGAACAGTAGAAGAAAAGAAAGAGAAAGGAAGAAAAGAGAGGAGAAGAACTGGAGAAACAAAGGTTGAAAGAAGGGACAGATTCAGAATGATCTGCCGCCGCCACTCTCTTAGTATTTATAGGTTATGTTCAGTATATAGGGAAAAGGACAGATCTGCCCTTAGTACTTACATGACAAATAAAGCAAATAAAAAACTGAAATGACAAACTGACCACCAACTGACACTACCATGACTGAAACAAATAATTACACATACTGTCCTATGACCACAGATGTAGGGCCCACATCAGTGTTCTCTACCCTGCCCCTCAAGTTGGGAATAGATATTTATCATTCCCAACTTGGATAGGTCTGCCTCTAACTTCTTCCTTGGTATTGCCTTGCCAAGGATATCTGCGAGCTGCATGTTGGATGTGATATACTGGAGACACTTCTTGTGATGAGACTCTCTCTCGCACAAAATGTCGATCAACTTCAATGTGTTTAGTTTTGTCATGCTGCACCGGATTGTGGGCTATATTAATAGCTGCCTGATTATCACAATACAACATCAAGGGCTTCTCATAATCAATACCCAACTCTTCAAAATTTCAGCCACTCCGTTAGCCATTGACCTGTACTAAGCTTCAGCACTAGAGCGGGAAACAACATTCTGCTTCTTACTCCTCCAAGAGACAAGGATACCTCCCACAAGGGTACAATATCCAGAGGTAAACCTCCTGTCATCAGCACTCCTAGCCCAATCGACATCTGTATAGACCTCCACCTTCATATGATTATTGTTCTTGAACAGTATACCTCTACCCGGGCATCTCTTCAAGTATGCTAATATTCTCCCTGCCACAAGAAGATGAGTAGTTCTAGGGGAATGCATGTACTGGTTCTTATGCTGGCCAAGTGAGGCAAAGATAATAGGAGCTTTCCAACCAACCGTTGAAACATAACTTTGTCTTCAAAAGGCTCCCCGCCCTCTGTACTAATCTTGTGATTCTGTTCAATGGGTGTATCAGCAGGCTTAACACCTAACTTTCCAGTTTCCGCCAACAGATCTAGAACATATTTTTTCTGAGAGATAAAGATCCCTTGTTTAGATCTAACAAACTCAATACCCAAAAAGTACTGTAGTGTACCAAGATCTTTCACCTCAAACTCTTGATGAAGGAGCTGTTTAAGGGACTCAATCTCCCTACTATTATTTCATGTCACTACAATATCATCCACATACATAGCAAGCAGGGTCAGAGAGGAGTCCACCCTCTTAATGAACAGTGTATGATCTGACTGGGCCAGTACATAACCGATTTTTCCAAGGGCTAGTCTGAATCTATCAAACCAGGCTCTAGGTGATTGCTTCAAATCATACAATTCCTTGTTCAGTCGGCAAACCGTCTTACCTGTCTCTGTATCATAGAATCCAGGAGGCAAACCGCATGTAGACCTCTTCCTGTAAGTCTCCGTTCAGAAAAGCATTTTTAACACCCATCTGGAACAGGGGCCAAGAATGACTTGCTGCAAGGGATAACAAAACTCGGATGGTGGTCATCTTGGCTATTGGGGCAAAGGTCTCCAAGTAGTCTATACCATAAGTCTGGGTGAACCCCTTTGCAACTAGTCGGGCTTTGTACCTTTCAATGGAGCCATCAGCATTATGCTTCACAGTAAATACACCCAGGGACTGTGGGCAGATGCAAGATTATCCCATCAAGTATTACCCTCAATGGTCTTACACATAGCCTCTTAGCCCATAATGATCATACAGCTGCAAGGAACAGTGTTGCACTCTCTACTTATATGGATCCCGAGAATTAAAACATTCTTGCAAAAATTTTAGAAATCATAATATATATACTTTTATATCTCATATAAAATATACTTTGCAAAGTAAATCTCAACGGTTGAAATCGGCTACCGATAGTCTTGGTTTCCATCAGTGAGAGTGCATCCCCGATCATTACCTTTGTCTGACAAAGGGGCTGATCCTGTCACTATGATTACCCACTCAGATGAATTCTTAGACTGTCCCAACATACCCAGGTTTTGACCCCCACTAAGGATCTCACTAATTGGTACATCAAAGACAACCCAATCAGACACCTAGTGCAGTATCATAATCGAGTCTAGGGGTCGGGTGTAACATTCTAGTTTTGCCCATTAATCTCCAAGGTCCAAGGCAATACTAGAAATCTGGTTTAGTTCAAAGATTCAATTTATCTTACACTGTACGTGCCTAGGGTCTCACCCTAGCAGGTGAGACAGGCCACCCCAACCGACTTGGTGGCACCATAGTGACAGCCTTATCAGGATAAATCTCCCCAGACCGCCCACTGGCTGTGAACATTCTAAACTATCACGAGTCTCATTAAGTGTCCAGTTTAAGGGTATTACACAGAAACATACCAAGGGAACATGAATCAAATATGCACTTTTATTCATTTACAATAAACTCATAAAGTACATCATTTTGATTGAAGCTAAAGGCATACAAAACTGTCTAACAGAAGGTGTCTCAGTGGGCTCTGGGATTGTAATACCTAGATTTGGAGCCATAGAAGGAACTGGAGCTGGCCTGGACTACCGATGATTGGGATCAACCTGCCTACATCGCCTGTGATAGACTCTCAACTCCTGATCCCTCTAACCACCCTCACCATTACAGCCTTCATCACCCAATGGAATAGGTAAAGGAACAGCCCCACTCCTACTGCGCTCCCCTTGAAGAAAAAGGCACAAATCCCCACTCTCACTACTCTCCCCCTGAGGAGAAACCCTAGAATAAAAGGGTGTCTCCTCAAAGAAAGTGACATCCATGGAGACAAACTTTTCCTCGAAACAAGATCATAGCAGCAATAACCCTTTTGACTTTGTGCATAGCCGAGGAAAATGCATTTGGAGGCCTTACGGTCAAACTTGGAATGATGGGGCCCGAGAAACTGAACGAAACAAGTACAACCAAAGGTTTTAAAGGGAACGGTAAACAACTCCTCGTCTGGTATAGAAGGGAAAAAGGGGTTTTCATATCAAGAACCTGGGAAGGAATCCGATTAATGAGATATACTGCCGTGAAGATGGCATCACCCCAGAAGCGAATAGATACATTGGAAATAAACTGTTGGACAGTTTTGTATGCCCTTAGCTTCAATCTGATTTGATGTACTTTTGATATTTAGCATAAATAAATAAAGTGCATGTTTGATTCATGTTGTTTGGTATAATTCTGTGTAAGACCCTAAAATTGGACACTTATTGAGACTCGTGTTAGTTTTAAATGTTCTCAGCCATTGGATAAGTCTAGGGAGATTTATTCTGCCAAGGCTGATACTGGTGTGCTGCTAAGTGTTGGGATGGCCTGTCTCGGCCACCAAGGTAAGACCCAAGGCAAATGTAGTATGGGATTACTCGAATCCTTGAACCGGACCAGATTTACAGTATTGCCCTGGACCTTGGAGATAGATGGGCAAAACTGGAAAGTTACACCTGACCCTTAGACTCGATTATGACACTTCACTAGGTGCCGGATCGGGTTGTCTTTGATATGCCAATCAGTGAGATCCTTAGCGGGGGTCAAAACCTGGGCATGTTGGGGCAGTCTGAGAATTCATCTGAGTGGGTGATCATAGTGACAGGATCAGCCCCTTTGTCGGACAAAGGTAATGATTAGGAATGCACTCTCTTTGATGGAAACCAAACTGCCGGCAGTTGATTTCAATCGTTGGAATTTTGTTTTGCAAAATTTATATATATATATATATATATATTTGTACGGTTTTGAAATGTTTGCAAATGGTTTTAATTCTCGGGATCCATGTGAGTGGAGAGTGCAACACTGTTCTTTGCAGCTGAGGGAGAGGTCATCTGTTGTCGGGCAGTGCTTGATCATTATGGGCTGAGAGGTTAAGTGTAAGGCCATTTAGTATAATACCTGATGGGCTAATCTTGCACCTGCCCACAGTCCCTGGGTTTTTATAAGATGGCTTGGCCCAGGGACCACTTAATGTAAGTGTTGGGCCCATAGGGTCCATGTGATGGGCTCAGGGGTTCACTGAGCTTCTCAGTGAATTCGGCTAGGCCTTGTAATGAAGGCTGGGCCGAACCCATGTTGCTGGTGTGTAGATCAGTGCTTGGGTCCCACGCTATACAAAGAAGCCCAACTAGGCAGCAGGTTGGAAACTATTTAAGCACTGAACACTTAATGGGCCTAAAGCCCATTTCGAACTGGGCTGATATAATCACCAATTTATGGGGCGGATTTGAGATTAAAGTTAGCAAAAGGATTGGACATTTAACCTTATCCACTCTGGGAGACCAAATTCAAATCAGATTTGAATCTGGTAACCTCCCGATAAGATCAGGAGTGAGCTAACTTAATCTTCAGATAGGATTAAGATCATCCCCTATCCAAATACTGATTTGGATTGGGATAACTCCTCCTTAAGAGGTTTCTTAATCAAGAAGAAAAGATGGGAGACCCTAAGAAAACAAGAACAGAATTTGAACATAGGGTTTGTGTGCAAGAAATCATCTTGCGAATTGACATTGTATCTCATACACACTCCAGAGAGAAGAGAAGCAATTTCAGCCATCTTCATCTCAAAAGTTCTTCTCCAGCCGCCACCATTTTTCTGACAAGATTCGATCTTTGAAGGAAAGAAATCAAAAAACCAGTTCTTGATATCAGTTTTGTAGAAAGAACTGAAAAGATTTGGTGCTCAGAGTTTCCAGAGGATTCTTGTGAAGGATTCAATGTGTAGGACGCACTCTGCTGGTTCCGTTCCACATACAGCTGTGTCATCTTCAACAGGAGCGGATCTTGGTGTCCTCTTTGGGCGTGAACACCAACTTTGGAAGATACTGCTTCTCTGGATCAGGTATAATTCCTCCCTTATCTTTGGTTTAGATCTTGTTCGATTATGGTTCAAGTAGGATCCTTGAATACTGTATTCTTAAATTAGGGAATATGATTCCCAGTTGGAAGAAGGTAAGAAAATTTTTGAAATTCGCCCACCCATTCCGCAATCTTTATGGCGTCCATACGATGGATCCTACCATTCTTTCATAAACATAATGCTTCCAGCCACCTCCAAGATGTACCTATTCTTCCTTTCGGCAACTCCATTCTACTATGTTGTATGAGGGCAAATGCTCTGGTGAATAACTCCATGATGGAGGTAAGAGGTCAATGGCTTAGCAAAGTATTCATTTGCATTATCAGATCTAAGAACTTTGATCTTGGCCCCAAACTGGGTTAGAATCATCTAATGAAAGTTTTGGGTTAGAGTAGGAACCTCATCTCAAAAACGCATAAGGTAGACCCAAGAAAAACGGGTATGGTCATCAACAAACAACAGAAAATATCTGTACCCACCCATAGAAGGGATGTGATATGGCCCCAAACATCAGTATGCACAATATCAAAAGAATAATTACTCATTTTATTACTCAAAGAATAAGATGTTCTACAATGTTTGGCAAGCTCACAACTCTCACATCTCAACTTTGACAACTCAACAGACTCAAATAAAGCAGGAAACAGACTCTTCAAGGACCAAAAAGATAAATGACCTAATCGGTTATGCCAAAGCATAACCGAACTCACAAGCTGAGAAACAAAGGACTTCTTATCCACTGGCTCATCCCAACGAGAACTCTCTCCGAACAGATAGATTCCATTCGTCTCACGGCCAGTCCCAATCACCTTCCTCATCTCCAAGTCTTGAAAAACACATCGGTCAAGGAAAAAGGTTATTGAACAGTTCATATGTTTGGTAATACTACTGACTGAAAGCAGGTTAGTATCAAGCTTAAAAACATGCAAGACTGAAGATAAAGAGATAGTATCCGATAACTTTATGTCACCCTTGCCAGAAATGGGAATAAGAGAGCCATCAGCAGTGGATACTCTATCTCTACCGGAGGACAAGTGATAAGTAGTGAACAATGATAGCAAGCTAGTCATATGGTCAGATGCACCTGAATCTATTACCCAACAGTGTTCAGTATTACCTGGAGCTAAAGCATGGTAAACTGAGGCTCGAATACCTGAATGTGCAAAGGCAGATGTGGTAGGGGCCATTGGTGACTGAGATGGCTGATTTGAACTCCCAACTTCCTTTTTCAACTGTATTAGGGCATCCCAAACTGCAGCTAAGGTCTCTAGGGGCGTGCCTTTTGTGCCTGACGAGGATGCTGAATCAATATTCATAGCCACATGAGCATTACCCTTCTTATTTCTCAGTTTTGCTGGGACCAAATGAGGATGCAGCTTCCAACAAGTATCTTTTGTGTGCTTGGGTTTCTTGCAATGTTCACATAACATGTCTCATTTATCTTCCTTCTTGTCCCTTTTTGGATCACCCCCTGACTTAGGTTTAATAGCTGTTAGGGCTGGGGAAAGAGGCAGATGTTGCATCATGACTTTCCGCCTGGTCTCTTCACTATGCACTAGAGAGTATGCTTGAGAAAGGGTCACACTATCTCTGGTCAGTGTCTATTGCCGCACAATGTCATATTCTGAATTCAGGCCAGCCAGAAATTCAAACACATTATTTTTCTCGACTTACTTTCTATGAGTCTGTGCATCTCTGGGACTCTCCCACTCAAGAGTCTCTATGTGATCAATCTCATGCCACAGGGATTTCAAAGTAGAGAAGTAGATAGAAATTGATTTCTCTCTTTGTTTAAGACTATTCACTTCACACTTCAGTTCATAGGCTCTTGCAATATTAAGGGGTTAGGAATAGGTTTCTTTCATAACATCCCATATCTCCTTAACTGTCTTGGCCCACAAGTAATTTCGGTTGATATGTGGCTGCATAGAATTACACAACTATGCCATAACCAAATAGTTCTCTTGAACCCACTTGGTATACATTGGGTCCTCCTTGGAAGGTTCTTTCACATCTCCCAAGAGGTAGCCCAGTTTTCCCCTTCCCCCAATAGCCATTAAGGCTGATTGAGCCCATTCTAAGTAGTTTGACCCGTCAAATCTCATAGTTGTAATCTAAAACTCAGTTTCAGATATACTACCATAATTGTTGTTTCCAAAACTACATTCTCTCTGATTTTTAAACTCCATCTTTGGTCAAGAATCAGTAGGTACGAACTGTTAGGGTCACTACAACAGAAAACAGCACTTGGACAATCGGTCACAATCAGAAATCAGTATGGAATCAATGCAGGTCTGATCTGAAACCAATCAGCAATCACAGTACCAAGCAGTTTGTACAAGTTTTCACCCCCTAAAAGAGCTCGAAACCAAAAATAGGTCTGAAACCAACTTAGAGAGCAATCTGAGATGCTGGAACAGAATTAGGGTTTCAATCGTAGGTTTGAAATAAGTGCTCAGCCACACTTTCCAAGCAGTCCGTATAGTTAGGTTTTGTCGTATGGTCAATGTGAAACCCTAAAACTGATCACCTCTGGGAGAAAACCCTAAAATAGTTCACCTACTTCTTCTAGATAGGTCCAACATATCTTGACTGATAGCAATCTCTAGAAAATAAATAAGACTTACCCAGAGAATGTTGTTCGCTACCTTCCAAGTTTGCCTGAACCCTAGCCTTCTCTGATTCTTCCTGATTACCAACACTCTGCAAGCCGTTGCAAGTCTTCAACAGCTGCGAACATCTTCTGGTAACCTCCAAGAATCAGCAAATGTATACTTCTTCATAAACTTCTAGCCCTAGATAGTTATCATGTGGTCGGTTGGACTAGACTCACATGAGAAACCCTAGATAGATAGGCTCTGATACCAAGTAGACGTTCAAGACTACAATCAGCCTTGAACCCTAATAGATTTCAGATTAGGAAAAGTAGAAGAAAAGAAAGAGAAAAGAAGAAAAGAGAGGAGAAGAACTGGAGAAACAAAGGTTGAAAAAAGGGACAGATTCAGAATGATCTGCCACCACCACTCTCTTAGTATTTATAGGTTATGTTCAATACATAAGGAAAAGGACAGAGCTGCCCTTAGTACTTACATGACAAATAAAGCAAATAAAAAACTGAAATAAATAATAACTGAAATAACAAACTGACCACCAACTAACACTACCATGACTGAAACAAATAATTACACATACTGTCCTACAAACACAGTGGGGCCCACATCAGTGTTCTCTACACCATGTAAAGGTTCCATCTAGAAACTATGGCAAAAATGTGTATGGCATCGTAATAGACTCAGAAATGAAGTCAAACAAAGGAACCAAGGAGTAGCTCCAATAAGTGATAAAATGAGAGAAAGTAGACTTGCTTTGTTGTTGAACCAAAAACTTTTCCTAGTACATATTTGTCCAAAGATCACATGTCTAAAACCTATAAAAAGAAAATAAAAATCAGTAAATCAAAGGTTTAAAAAAAGTAAAAAAACTAAACTTCAATGAAAAAAAAAAAAAAAAACTTACCAATGAAGTTAGCCAAGCAACACTTGAACCAAGAGCATCCCCAATTGTTCGATAGCATCCATAACATCCATAATGTTTCACAAAGTACAAAGTACTTTGTGGAATTGTCAATTGGCAATAGTAAAATGTTACCTGGCAATACCATTAGGCCAAAAATAATTCCAACCTGTTGACTGTAGGTGAGAGCTCTCTACTCAGTACTTAGCCCCATGGGAGATAAGTCTCTTTTGAAGCTGGTCCATTTAGGGGCCACTGCAGATTAAAAAAAGATAGAAAAAAGGAAATTAATCTATTCCTTGGACAATCGAATTTATCAATCATGGTGGGTTCTGTTGCCTCAATGAATCAAGGTGATCTCAAAAACTAAACGTTTTTTTGATAAATAATTCGAGATTTTATTAAAACTTAAGGTAATAAGCTGTAGCAACACTGCTCATGGGTTACTGTTATTGTTCACGGAAATTGTAACCAAGGGGTCTTTTGTTATTTTTGTTTTCCATGAGGGCCTTTTTGTTATTTAGATAGCTTAATGTTTTGTTGTCCTTTGTTGTTAGTTTGCTGCTTGGGATGCAAGTTTCTTTAGTTTATATAAAGAAAAACGCAGATCTGTAAAGGGACTTTTGGTTTATTTACAATCCATATTATCAATTTGAAAGGCTTGTTACAGAACTTACAACTTGTTCCTTGTTCTGATCATCTTCATTCTCTAATTTATCTCTTCCCCTACTCTCCCTGCATCAGCTTGCCTCAAGGGGGCCCTTACAGAAGCAGAGGACCCAATCTCCCATGGTTAGGAATGAAAGATGTTTAACATCACCATAACTACTTCAGAGGTAATGCAACTCAGAGAAAAATAAACAAATTGAAACTTTCACATGCTTGAATTGTTGAGTATACTTGAAGCACTTTAGTATGATTCACATATATTTGCTTTCACTTCCCCATTTACATATGGTTACTCTTTTAAGGGCTGAAATGTTGGCTCTAATTCAAGGATTAAAATTGATGGTTGACAAAAGTGTGCTCTTCTTCCCAAGAAAAGGACACTTCCTACATTTTCTAGATAGAATGATAAGTAGGGATGGCAATGGGGCAGGTTCTGATAAGTAGAGCTTCATAAATATGCTCCTTCAATGACATTAAATCCCTCAAGAAACATTTGGCTCTTTCTAAAGTTTGTAGAACATACAATAACCAAGACTTGAGTTATATTGAAACCACCCTCAAACCTACTCTAGGGTTTCTATATGAAACCCACATACATCAAAATAATGTTACCTTAGTATTACCTAAAGTAATAGTTCATTGGTTCAACCTTAGCTAAGTTGAGATCATTTTGCCCTTTAAAAAGGTTAAAATTATTTGTAGAACATAAAAGCATACCCTTTAGTTTCCACTAATAATACCATATGCAATAACTCCCCAATGCCTATAGCAACTACTCAACGTCCAAGAAAAAAATAGATTTTAGGATTTGCTTTAACTTTGCACTTTCCTTTTGCGCTTTTCCTATAAATGAATCAAATAAAGTGTAACATGCTCCAAACAAAACCAAACTAGGTAAAAGTTTATGATGGAACAGTGATGCAACGAAAATATCAAACCAGAAGAAAACAACAACAAAATGTGATAAAACTTGAGGTGAGACAGCACAAATTGAAGTTGAAATGAAGAACTCCCTGCTCTTTAGGGTTGAAATCACTACTTTAGTGGATAGTATAAGCCTGTTTCAATTTATATTCATTTAGCTAAATGACCCTCTGTCTATGGCCAGTGTTTTTTTTTCATCTAAATTCAACAATGCAAACTTTATATGACTAACAAGTTGAATCTTTGACATACAAGTTTAAAGAGCTAGTTGCTACTGGTGCCCAAAATCCACAGCTGGATAAATGAATATCAAGGATCTATTTGGAACAATAAAATACAACCATTGTTGGATTTCAATCGAACAACCAATATTCTCAATCTCTTAGATTTTTTTATGAAAAAGAAAAAAGAAAATAAATAGAAAATAAAATTCAATTTTATCTTATCTTACAAGAAAACAAACTCAATGTTATCACAAACAGTGGATCCCAAACAAAGCATTGGGTGTGGTTGCCCTTTAGTTAGTAGGAGGTGGTCATTCCTTAAATAAAATAAAATAAAATAAAAAAAATCAATCAATCGAAAAAATCCTTTACCAAAAAATAAATAAACCTAATCTAAATACTCAAGATATGAAGAAATTAATCGCTCATTACCAATAAAAGTAAAACAAAGAAAAAAAAAGGGTTCTTCATTTAAAAAATTGTGTACTAAAATTTAAAACCAAAATTAACACAACTAACAAGCTGCCTATTCAAGTAATAAACATAACTTCAATCAAAACAGAAAGGATGTGGTAAAGGGCTTACCTCTTAGAGCTTTAGAATGTTGAACTGATATCAACTCGGATGATTTCTTTCTGACAATGGCAATGGCATTTCAGTTTGGCCTTTGAACTGAAGATTAATGGCAGGGGGTATCTACGACAAGGTACGACGCAAAGATGATGGGAAGAGAAGTCCTCCTCTGCTACGCCTTTCGATTGGTGGCATTTTTCTAGGATTGGACTAGAAAGACATATAGGATCTTCAGATAGGGGTTTCCATCTATCTCTTAAAATTCATGTTTCCAACACCCTCCCCAAATGTTTACCAAAAAAAAAATACACAAAAATCAAAATAAATGCCACTTAAAAACCATATTTTTAGCGGTAATTTTAATATATTTTTAACGGCATTTTACTAATTGGAACTTAAAATTGTATATAATGGCATTTTTGATATGGATATAATGGCATTTATTAAAAATGCCATTAAAAATAACATATAGTAGCGCTTATATAAATGCCACTAAGAAAAATGCCATTAAATCATCACTTTCCTGTAGTGTGATGCCTCTCGTTTTCTTGTAAAGGATTGGATGACGGGGAAGAATCTCTTCAAATGACCAATTAAAGATGATTTATGCAAGGTGCAATCTGTTTCCAATAGTCTTACTGCCTTGATTGGAGAATGTACCTCCAATGATATTTGGCATTTGCGATTGGGTCATCATAATCATAAAATTACTTCTCATATTATTTATAAATATGGTTTACCTATTTTTAATAAATCCTTTTTCTTTTGTACGGCATGTCCTAGAGGGAAAGCACATTCTCTTCCTTTCTTTTCCAATAATTCAATTGTTACAAATCCATTGGGATTAATAGTTTCTTGTGCTTTGGGTCCTGCCCCTACCACTTCAGTTAAGGATTCAAATATTATTTATCTTTTGTGGATGCCTTTAGTAAATTTATTTGAATTTTTCCTATGACTGCTAAATCTCAGGCACCATCCTTATTTCTATCTTTCAAAAATCAAATTGAAAATTTATTAGATTGCAAAATCAAAGTTATTCAAACTGATGAAGGCACAAAATATAAGCCTCTTATTGATGCTTTTTCATTCTATGGGGATCTTCCACCGACGTTCATGTCCACATACGCACCAACAAAATGGTGCTATTGAATGTTGACACTGTATCATAGTAGAAACAGGATTAACTCTCATGGCTACAGTTTCTATCCCTCAAAGCAGGTGGTATGATGCCTTTGAAGTTGTTGTCTTCCTCATAAATAGACTACCTACTCCAACTCTTTCTATGGCTTCTCTTTGGTTAAAATTATCTAGCACACCTCCTGATTAAACTTTATTCAAGGTCTTTGGCTGCTCATGTTATCCATACCTAAGACCGTACACGTATTCTAAGTTGGAATATCGTTATGCTGAATGTGTTTTTATGAGCTATAGTCTTCATCATAAAGGCTATAAATGCCTTCACTTACCAACAGGCCGATTATATATCTCTCATAATGTTATCTTCAATGAAGGGCACTTTCCGTTTGCTACTGCTTCTACTAAGGAACACATCATCTCCACTCATTGTGCCCTTAATTCTTGGGCCCACACCACTTTGGCCCACCTTTATCAGCATTCCTTTGCCGCTGGTTGCAGCTCCACCCTCCTCTAAGATTGCACCTCTCGTTCATCCGCCTAAACCACCTCCTACTATAGTTGCTACTCCCTCTCTTAGGAATTCTCCTACTATGCTCTCCACTCATCCTATGGAGACTCGGTCCAAGCGTGGGGTTCTTAAATCAAATCCACGCTATGCATTACATACTAGCACACTCACTAAGACAGAACCAAACTATTATTCTCAAGCCCAAAAAGACCCTCGATGGGTCCTAGCAATGTCAGACAAGTATAAAGCTTTACTATCCAATAACACTTGGTTGTTGGTTCCTCCCCCTCCTAACAAGAACATTATTGGCAACCGTTGGGTCTATAAAATCAAGAGGTGGTTAGATGGCACTATTGAATGTTTCAAAGCGTGTCTTATTGCTAAGGAATACAGTCAAGAGGCATGAGTGGACTATGATGAAACATTCAGTCCCGTTGTGTAGCCTATCGCTATCCCCACCGTGCTCTCTCTTGCACTCTCTTCTCACTGAGGTGTTCATCAATTGGATGCTAGTAACACCTTTCTACAGAATATCTTGACTGATGAAGTGTA
Source organism: Nelumbo lutea (assembly GCF_056320005.1). Lineage (NCBI taxonomy): Eukaryota > Viridiplantae > Streptophyta > Magnoliopsida > Proteales > Nelumbonaceae > Nelumbo > Nelumbo lutea. Next base: position 76,512,230 of record NC_142687.1, read on the forward strand.
TATGGAACAACCCATTGGGTTCTTTGATCCCCATTATCCTTCCTTTGTTTGTTGGCTAAATCAAAGTTTATATGGACTTAAGCAAGCCCTATGGGCATGGTCCACTAGACTACGTGATTAACTTCTCGTCTTGGGGTTTATTGAATTACGAGCTGATTCCTCTCTTTTTCTTCAATGCACTAAGGATGAATATCTACTCCTCCTTGTTTACGTCGATGAGATTTTGATTATGGGCTCTAGCTCCGCTTCTATTTCCTCTCTTATAGCCGATTTAGCATCCCAGTTTGCCTTGTACGATCTTGGGCCAGTACATTACTTCTTAAGCGTTGAACTGACTCGCTCTTCGTCTGGCCTTCATTTGTCACAACACAAGTATATTGTAGATATGCTGGTTCGCACTCAAATGCATGAAGCCAAATCGACTCCTACCCCAATGGCTACTAGCACAAGACTACACTCCTCACAGGGTGATCCTCTCTCTGATCCATCATTCTACAAGAGCATTGTTGGTGCGCTCCAATATGTGATATTAACTCAGCCAGACATTTGTTTTTCCGTAAACAAAGTCTGCCAATTTCTCAAAGCTCCCACCATTGTTCACTGGACACCTGTCAAGCAAATCCTTCGCTACCTGAAAGGTACTATCTCACATGGATTGTTGAAGGGTTGAGAGATCCATCCCATGGACGCCCAAAGATTGCGGAATAAGGGGCTAATTTCAAAAAATTTTCTCTCCCTTCAACTGGGAATCACATTCCCTATTTAGAAAATCATATTTTCAAGGATCAATCTTGAACCTTAAACTGAACCAGATCTGAACCAAAAGGAATGGGAGAGAATAATACCTGATACGGAGAAGTAATATCTCCCAACGAAGGTGTTCACGCCCAAGGAAGGATCCAAAGACTGCTCCCACTAAAGATGGCGCAGTGCAGGATGGAGCAGAATCAGCAGTGTTCTTCCCCAAGAACTCTGTCCTTCGCAAGAAACAACAGGATGGAACGTGAGCACAACTTCCTTTTCAATCCTTTCTCAAAGAACTGATGTCAAGATCCAATCTTGACTTCTCCCACAGCTGGAGATCGAACTGGCAAACAGGGCGGCAAGGGCAGGGAGGCGGCAAGAGAGTATTCGCAGGGTGCAGAATTCTCTCTTCTTGATTTCAGCACTAAAGAGGATCTGATGTGTTTCTTGGTCTCTCTAAAGGCTGCCGCCCCCTCATTCTTTTTTGTTACCTTGAAAAGATCAGCTCCTAATCCCATTAGGAGGTGCTTATCCAAATCATATTTGGATCAGCCTTCTCCTCTAGTGATAAGGTTAAACCCTTATCTTATCTGCAGATTAGATTAGCTTTATCCTAATCCCATTAGGAGGTTTCTAGATCTGAATCACATTCAGATCTGGACTCTCTGAGTGGATAGGATTAAGACCCTATCCTATCTGCTAATCCATCTCAGAATTCGCCCCTTTAATTAAATAAATTAATAGCCCAGTTCGAAATGAGCTTCAGGCCCATCAAACTTATGTGCTCACTTAACCTTCCTAACTGCTGCCCAGTTGGGCTTCCTTGTATGGCGTGGGACCCAAGCATTGATCTACACATCAGCCACATGGGTTCGGCCCAGCCTTCGTTACAAGGCCTGGTCGAATACACTGTTAAGACAGCGCACCCCCTGAAACCCATCAAATGGGCTCTATGGGCCCAACACTTACCCTAAGTGGTCCCTGGGCTAAGCCACCTTGTAACACCCAGGGACTGTGGGCAGATGCAAGATTAGCCCATCAGGTATTATCCTCAATGATCTTACACTTAACCTCTCAGCCCTTAATGATCATACACTGCCCGACAAGAGAGGACCTCTCCCTCGGCTGTAAGGAACAGTATTGCACTCTCCACTTATATGGATCCCGAGAATTAAAACCTTTTGCAAACATTTTAGAAACCATAATATATATACTTTTATATCTCATATAAAATATACTTTGCAAAACAAATCTCAATGGTTGAAATCGGTTGCCGGCAGTCTTGGTTTCCAACAGTGAGAGTGCATCCCCGATCATTACCTTTGTCCGACAAAGGGGCTGATCCTATCACTATGATCACCCACTCAGATGAATTCTGGGATTGTCCCAACATACCCAGGTTTTGACCCCCGCTAAGGATCTCACTGATTGGTACATCAAAGACAGCCCGATCCGACACCTAGTGCAGTATCATAATCGAGTCTAGGGGTCGGGTGTAACTCTCCAGTTTTGCCCATCAATCTCCAAGGTCCAGGGCAAGACTAGAAGTCTGGTCCAGTTCAAAGAGGAGGAGAACTGTAAAGCCAAAAGGATGAACTCCCTTTTTTCCTTTTTTTTCTGGAGTATGAGATCTGATCTCAATTCACAGGAACCTTTCTTGCGATTTTTCTTGATTCAAAATCTGTTGTAATTCTCTCTTTCTTTTGTTAGGGTTTCTCCTCCTTTCTTCTTGATTAAGAAACCTCCTAATTAGGAGTTATCCCAATCCAAATCAGTATTTGGATAGGGGATAATCTTAATCCTATCTGCAGATAAAGTTAGCTTACTCCTGATCTTATCAGGAGGTTACCAGATTCAAATCTAATTTGAATTTGGTCTCCAAGAGTGGATAAGGCTAAAGGCCCAATCCTTTTACTAACATTAATCTCAGATTCGCCCCAAGGATGGGTGATCATATCAGCCCACCTCGAAATGGGCTTCTGGCCCATTTAGTGTTCAGTGTCTAATTACTTTCCAATCTGCTGCCTAGTTGGGCTTCTTTGTATGGCGTGGGACCCAAGCATTGATCTACACACCAGCCACATGGGTTCAGCCCAGCCTTTAATACAAGGCCCAGCTGAATTCACTGAAAAACTCAATGAAGCCCTTGAGTCCATCATATGGACCCTATGGGCCCAACACTTACATTAAGTGGTCCCCGGGCCAAGCCATCTTATAAAAACCCAGGGACTGTGGGCAGGTGCAAGATTAGCCCATCAGGTATTATCCTCAATGGTCTTACACTTAACCTCTCAGCCCTTAATGATCAAGCACTGCCCGACAAGAGAGGACCTCTCCCTCGGCTGCAAGGAACAGTGCCGCACTCTCCTCTCACATGGATCCCGGGAATTAAAACCATTTGCAAACAATTTGAAACCGTACATATATATATAAAAATATTAATTTTGCAAAACAAAATTCCAACGATTGAAATCAACTGCCGGCAGTTTGGTTTCCATCAAAGAGAGTGCATTCCCGATCATTACCCTTTGTCCGACAAAGTGGCTAATTCTGTCACTATGATCACCCACTCAGATGAATTCTCAAACTACCCCAACATACCCAGGTTTTGATCCCCGCTAAGGATCTCACTGATTGGCATATCAAAGACAGCCTGATCCAACACCTAGTGAAGTGTCATAATCGAGTCTAGGGGTCAGGTGTAACTTTCTAGTTTTGCCCATCTATCTCCAAGGTCCAGGGCAATACTGGAAATCTGGTCTAGTTCAAGGATTCAAGTAATCCCATACTGCATGTGCCTCGGGTCTTACCCTGGTGGCTGAGACAGGCCATCCCAACACTTGGTGGCACACCAGTATCAGCCTTGGCAGGATAAATCTCCCCAGACTTATCCAACGGCTGTGAACATTTAAAACAAACACGAGTCTCTATAAAAGTCCAATTTTAGGGTTTTACACAGAATTAAACCAAACAACATGAATCAAACATGCACTTTATTTATTTCCACTAAATAACAAAAGTACATCAAATCAGATTGAAGCTAAGGGCATACAAAAACTATCTAACAGCTCCCTCTTGCACTTAGGTCCAATCTAGTACAAGCCGGAGTCTCATACTTTCCACGTGTTTCTCAAACACCTTTTGTGTCAGTGGCTTAGTCAATGGGTCTGCCACATTATCCGCTGATGCTACCTTCTGAATCAGGACGTCCCCTCTACCAACGATCTCCCGCAGTACATGGTACTTTCTCTCGATGTGCTTTGACTTCGAGTGAGCCCGAGGCTCTTTAGCCTGGGCAATCGCTCCATTGTTGTCACACAACAATGGGATGGGTGATGTGTTGGATGGAATCGCTCCTAATTCGTGTATGAACTTCTTCATCCACACGACTTCCTTGGCAGCTTCACTTGCGGCAATGTACTCGGCCTCGGTTGTGGAGTCTGCAGTGGACCCCTGTTTGCTGCTTTTTCAACAAATAGCACACGATCCTATCGTGAAAACATACCCAGATGTAGACTTTCTATCATCTGGATCCGACTGGAAATCGGCATCGGTATACCCTAGAAATTGTAGTGAACTACCATCGAATACCAGACAAAACTCTTTTGTCCTTCGAAGGTATTTGAGTATGTTCTTCACAGCAGTCCAATACTCCTGCCCTGGGTTTGCCTGGAATCTGCTTACCACACTCACTGCCTAAGCAATGTCAGGGCGAGTGCACAGCATGGCATACATGATGCTCCCTACGGCTGAGGCATAGGGAACGTCTCTCATGCTCTCAATCTCCTCAGAAGTCTTGGGAGACATCTTCTTGGAGAGAGTGACTCTGTGCCTGAAAGGAACGTTTCCTTTCTTGGAGTTCTCCATGCTGTACCTCTTGACAATTTTGTCAATATAAGCAGCCTGGGATAATCCAATTATCTGCTTTGATCTATCTCTATAGAGTCGAAGACCCAGTATGTATGAAGCTTCTCCAAGATCTTTCATGGAGAACTACTGTGATAGCCATACCTTGACCGAAGTCAACATTCCTACATCATTCCCAATGAGTAGGATATTGTCCACGTACAACACCAAAAAGGTGATCTTATCCCCACTGGACTTCCTGTAAACACAGGGCCCATCCGGATTCTGCTCAAAGTCAAACGTTTTGATTGCAGAATCAAAACGGATGTTCCAACTCCTAGAAGTCTGCTTAAGTCCATATATGGATCTATTAAGTTTACATACCATGTGTTCCTGACCAGCAGCAATGAAGCCTTGCGGCTGCTGCATGTAGATATCTTCACTAAGATCTCCATTCAGGAATGCGGTTTTGACATCCATTTTCCAAATCTCGTAGTCATGGTACACTGCTACAGCTAGCAGGATCCTAATGTATTTAAGCATGGCCACGGACGAAAAGGTTTCCTCATATTCGATGCCTTCTTTCTGAGTATACCCTTTTGCCACCAAACGAGCTTTAAAGGTCTCAATCCTGCCATCGGGGCCCTTTTTCCTCTTGTAGATCCATTTGCAACCAATTGCTTTTACCCCGGAGGGCGGATCCACTAGAGTCCAAACTCCATTGGTCTCCATTGAGTCCATTTCAGTTCTCATGGCCTCCACCCACTTCTGGGAGTCTATGTCTAACATAGCTTCCGCGTAAGTCATGGGATCCTCTTCACTAGTCAAGGTTTCCACCAGGTAACTATCCTGGTCATAATCATATCGGACTGGTGGTTTGGATACCCGGGTGGTTCTTCTAGGTTGGTCATTACCTGGAATTTGTGGGACATCTCCCACTGCTCCTGAGCTCTCCTCATCAAGAACTATTTCCTGACGATGGGTGTCCAGGATGTAATCGGATTTTAAGAATTGGGCATTTCGACTGCAGAACACTTTCTGCTCACTCGGGTCATAGATAACCCGCTGAATCCTTTGGGTAGCCTATAAACAGGCAACGACTGGTTTTAGATTCCAACTTGTCCGCACTTGTTCTTTTAACGTGTGCAGGACAACCCCAAATCTTCAAGTGTCTTACACTTGGCTTCCTTCCGGTCCAAAGTTCATATGGAGTTTTCGGAACTGATTTGGTTGGAACCCGATTCTGCATGTAGATAGCAGCCTCTAATGCGTATCCCCAAAAGGATGTGGGTAATTGTGAGCGTACGAGAAGCGATCGGACCATGTCCAACAAGGTCCTATTCCTCCTCTCTGAAACACCGTTGAGTTGAGGTGTAGCAGGAGGAGCTAGTTGTGACACTATCCCATTGTCCCTTAAGTAGTCCCTGAATTCGTCAGAGAGATACTCGCCACCTTGATCTGATCGAAGGGCCTTAATTTCTCTCCCTAACTGTTTCTCGACTTCCTGTCTAAACTCTTTGAACTTTTCAAATGATTCAGACTTATGTCTCATTAGGTACACGTAACCATATCGTGAAAAATCATCTGTAAAGGTGATGAAGTACACGTGTTAATTCTGTGTCCTAACACTCAGGGGACCACATACATCAGTATGTATCAGGTCAAGTGTGCCTTTAGATCTTTCAGGCTTACCGTCAAATGGCCGCTTAGACATCTTACCTTGAAGGCAAGGTTCACAAGTGGGAAGATTTTCTACGGTTAGAAAATCCAAAGGACCATCCTTTACCAGCCTTGTGATTCGGTCAATACTGATATGGCCAAGTCGGTAATGCCAGAGGCACGTGGGACTTACTGTATCACGATTCCTTTTCTTGGGATTTTCGACCGACGTAGTTTCGGTTAAGTTAGTTTCCAGAGAAGGATGTAGAACATAGAGACCGTTCTCTAGTTCCCCGCATGCGATGAATTTATTATTCCGTTTAATAGTAATCATATTACTAAAATAAACAGTATATCCATCAGCACACAGTTTTGAAACAGAAATTAAATTTCTTCTCAAGTTCTGTACATAAAGACAATCTTTAAGTACAAGTATTCCTTCTTTAAAAACTAATTCTACGGTTCCTATTGCCGCCGCTGCAACACTGCAGTTGTTCCCCAGAATAGTGTCACTTCACCTTCACTCAACCTTCTGCTAACTTTGAACCCCTGCAGTGAGTTACACGCATGAGTTGAAGCCCCGGAGTCAACACACCAGGACACAGAAGTAACTAACATGTTAGTTTCTATGACACAAGTTTCGATGTTACCTTTCTTAGATTCCAGGTAGGCAGGACAATTCCTCTTCTAGTGGCCGGTCTGCTTGCAGAAGTGACAGACATCAGATGCCTTGTTCTTCTTCTGCTTCTTAGGTATGGCAGCCTTCTTCTGAGGCTTCTTTGCCTTTCTCTTTTTCTTGCCCGATTTGTTAGCTTCAGCAAGCATAACCACAGGCTCATCCTTCTTGAGTAGATCCTCGGCTCTTTGCAACATATTGTTGAGTTCCTGGACGCCGACATTCAGCTTATTCATATTGTAGTTCATTGTGAACGCATTGAAGGAAGAGGGCAAAGAATTGAGGATGGCATCCACTCGCGTGCCAAGATCTAGCCCGGATCCAAGAGCTTCAAGTTCGTTAATGTATCCCATCATCCGAAGACAATGGTCATGAACTTTCTGCCCTTTGGTCATCTGCGCGGTCATGAACAATTTCAGGACCTTCTGTCGAGTAGAACGGTTTTGCTCTTCATACATTGTTCTTAGACTGTCCAATATGTCCTTGGTTAGTTCGATCTGATCGAACTGCCTCTGTATTGAGTTGTCTAATGAGGCAACGACAAAGCAGCAGGCTAGGGAGTTCTTATCCTCCCACTCTTGGTAGTCCCTCCTACGGGCCTCAGAAGCCCTATCACCCAGACGTTCCAGGGCAGGATTTTTCACCACCTTGTCTAACTTTTCGGAAGTTAGGACCAGCATAAGATTTCTGTACCAGTCGGCATAGTTTGGGCCCTTAAGCTTGTTATCGTCTAGAAGCTTTTTAAATTGACCGTTTTGCCATTTTCTGATAAAATAGCAAAATCATTAGTCCACAACCTTAGTTTGATTCATGTTACCTACATAGATATGGCTTTTAATCTATGTTCCATTCCCATTTGTTCATCTCTGAGATTTCCCTCCTTTCTCAGTGACGGAGATGACGAAATGTCTCTGGAAATGTGGGAAATCATATGGGGTGCGTGAAGCCAACTGTTTCAGCTGCATAACCCCACCACCTTTCTGTGATGGATCATATCCACTCATCAAATGAGTTTCCTTTTGGCCTCTGTCAGACAAGGTTCAGAGCCGTTTTCAGGTAAACCTTTCTGTCCAGTGAGTGCACACCCATCATATTCAGGTTACGCCAAGGTACCGTGAGAGAGTTCCCATTTTCTGGTGAAGCCCCTCCCACATCGGTCTATGACGCCCCTATCATCTTATGAAACACTCTAATAGATCCAACAGCAAATGGATAGCCCAATTTTATGGTGCGTTTCCTCATTATTGAAGGACCCATCATTGTGCTAATGACGGAAGGCCTTTAGAGAGTCCATCATATGGGTCTCCCTATCACATGCATTCATATTTGCTTGAGGGAACAAAAAATACGGCCTAGTTTTAATTTAGGTCAAACCAGAGTGGCTCCCACTGACTTTCATAAAGTTAGATTTCTGGTGGGCCTTAATCGGCTAGGGGTTCCGTACGCATCCCTTTTTAGGGTTGTGGGGCCCACCAAGCAAAGAGGGGTCATCTAATGACCTTGAAGGACACCATGGCAATGATGTGCATTCAGCCATGGTGTGCGCAAGAGCCACTAACGAGTCTTCATGGGCCAAGTACTTATGGCCCATGGTCACAGCACATCAAACATCCAAACATCACATGTAAAGGAGGAATTGATCCAATCAATTAACTGCTGTAAAGCCCATTGAATAGCCCATTTAAAATCTAAGTCATTAACAATTAATGTCTACTAGGTGTATGGGCTGAATCGCAGATAGCAGATCGGCCCATACGGCTTATCTCACAGTAATGGGCCTTTTGTAGTTTTAACCCTTTAAAACTGGGCTTTACAGGTGGGCTGAATTAATCCCTGTAATTGAACATCAGATTTGGAACAGCAAGTGTGAGAAATACAGACTGAAAAACAGTCCCTATCAAACCCCAGATTCGGTCCAAACAGTTTTGGTCCAATCTAGTCCGAGAGGATCCAAAACCGATTTTCAATTCAAGAATTAATTCATGAAAGATCTGAAATTAATAATTTTGATTTCAAACAATCACAAATCACACTATGGACTGTTCGCACCACCTGCAAAACAGAGGTTAATCACAAGGGTTGCAATTTCACAAACTGCAAATCACAGAAAGCGATTTCTCCAACTGCAAATCTCCAGTGCCGCCTTCTTCTTCCTTCTTCTTTAATCAAGAAAAATAACAGAAATCCTATTTCTATTAATTACATTCTTGATCAAATCCTATACATTCAGTCTAAAATTAAAAAAATTTACAAACCGAATTAAATGAAATAAATAAATAGAAAGAAAAAGGGTGTGCAGACTATCTGTGCCAAATCTGCACTGCGATCTCCAGGTTCGAACAGTCCATTAAATCAAAATAAATAAAGAACAATTCTAAATAAATTTTGGATTTAATAAAATTAATTTCAGATCAATCGCCCTTAACAAGAAACAGTTTCTTGAAATAAAGAAAACAATCTGCGCAAATCTTGAAAGAACACCTTCTATCCATCTGCGCAGGGTCAGATCTGATTTTCTTTTGCTTCAAGATTCGAACCTGTGGCTCTGATACCACTGAAAGAATGGTAGGATCCATCTAATGGACGCCATAAAGGTTGCGGAATGGGTGGGCGAATTTCAAAAATTTTCCTACCTTCTCCCAACTGGGAATCATATTCTCTAAATTTAGAATACAATATTCAAGGATCCTACTTGAACCATAATCAAACCAGATCTGTACCAAAAGACAAATGGGAGGAATATACCTGATCCGGAGAAGCACTATCTCCCAAAGTTGGTGTTCACACCCAAAGAATGCTCCAAGATCCGTTCCTGCTGAAAATGACACAGCTGTGGATGGAACAGAACCAGTAGGGTGCGTCCTACACACTGGATCCTTCGCAAGTATCCTCTGGAAGCACTAAACACTGAATCTATTTCAGTCTTTCTTGCAAGACTTATGTCAAGAACAGATTTCTTGACTTTCTTTTCTGCAAAGATCTAATCTTGCAAAGGAGATGGCGGCGGCAGGAGGAGAACTCTAAAGGCGAAAAGGCTGAACTGCCTTTTTCTCTTTTTTTTCTGGAGTATGAGATCTGATCTCAATTCGCAGGAACCTTTCTTGCGATTTTTCTTGATTCGAAATCTGTTGTAATTCTCTCTTTCTTTTGTTAGGGTTTCTCCTCCTTTCTTCTTGATTAAGAAACCTCCTAATTAGGAGTTATCCCAATCCAAATCAGTATTTGGATAGGGGATAATCTTAATCCTATCTGCAGATAAAGTTAGCTTACTCCTGATCTTATCAGAAGGTTACCAGATTCAAATCTAATTTGAATTTGGTCTCCAAGAGTGGATAAGGCTAAAGGCCCAATCCTTTTACTAACATTAATCTCAGATTCGCCCCAAGGATGGGTGATCATATCAGCCCACCTCGAAATGGGCTTCTGGCCCATTTAGTGTTCAGTGTCTAATTACTTTCCAATCTGCTGCCCAGTTGGGCTTCTTTGTATGGCGTGGGACCCAAGCATTGATCTACACACCAGCCACATGGGTTCGGCCCAGCCTTTAATACAAGGCCTAGCCGAATTCACTGAAAAAGTCAATGAACCCCTTGAGTCCATCATATGGACCCTATGGGCCCAACACTTACATTAAGTGGTCCCCAGGCCAAGCCATCTTACAAAAACCCAGGGACTGTGGGCAGGTGCAAGATTATCCCATCAGGTATTATCCTCAATGGTCTTACACTTAACCTCTCAGCCCTTAATGATCAAGCATTGCCCGACAAGAGAGGACCTCTCCCTCGGCTGCAAGGAACAGTGCCGCACTCTCCTCTCACATGGATCCCGGGAATTAAAACCATTTGCAAACAATTTGAAACTGTAATATATATATAAATATATTAATTTTGCAAAACAAAATTCCCACGACTGAAATCAACTGCCGGTAGTTTGGTTTCATCAGAGAGAGTGCATTCCCGATCATTACCCTTTGTCCGACAAAGTGACTGATTCTGTCACTATGATCATCCACTCAGATGAATTCTCAAACTGCCCCAACATACCCAGGTTTTGATCCCTGCTAAGGATCTCACTGATTGGCATATCAAAGGCAGCATGATCCAAAACATAGTGAAGTGTCATAATCGAGTTTAGGGGACAGGTGTAACTTTCCAGTTTTGCCCATCTATCTCCAAGGTCCAGGGCAATACTGGAAATCTGGTCCAGTTCAAGGATTCAAGTAATCCCATACTGCATGTGCCTCGGGTCTTACCCTGGTGGCTGAGACAGGCCATCCCAACACTTGGTGGCACACCAGTATCAGCCTTGGCAGGATAAATCTCCCCAGACTTATCCAACGGCTGTGAACATTTAAAACAAACACGAGTCTCTATAAAAGTCCAATTTTAGGGTTTTACACAGAATTAAACCAAACGACATGAATCAAACATGCACTTTATTTATTTCCACTAAATAACAAAAGTACATCAAATCAGATTGAAGCTAAGGGCATACAAAAACTGTCTAACAGTAAAGTGCCCATTTATCATTAACATTTGATACTTTTTCTTTCTCTCATCCATATTCACTGGGTGCACCACAGTTGTGACTCTATTAGTATGAGTTTTTCTTGATTATTGTCTAGATGAACCGCCTTCATGAAAGAGGAAGCTTGATCTTTTTTCTTCATTTGACTCAATCACTGGTGGTGTTGAGCTGAGTGATTCACTTCTTCGAGACCAATCTTTAATAAAGGGTTATTTGAATTTTGATGCCTTCGTAGATATTTTCCATCTTGAGATGTGTTGGGCGCATGCATGGAGTTCTCAAAGCCGTTGCACAACACGCCCGCTTACACCAGCTAACTCTCCAAATATGGTCGAATAATTCCACTTAAAGGAAGTTCTAGCTTCATCAAATACGAACATCAGTTGTGATGACCATTTTTAGGGTAAACTAGGGCCCTGGATTCATGTTCAGAGAAGTTCCTGCCAACGTTGTCAATCACAAAAGATTACCTAATTACCCTCTAAACCTCCCACCATTAAAATCAATCACCACATGGCAGTAGGATATGTGGATCCTAAGGCAGCACAACATGGAACCTTGCCTCATGTAATCAAAACTGGCAGTTCCTTTGCGTTGTGCTTGGCTTGAACTTTGAAGGGAAAAGTAGGAAAAAGAAGAGAAAGATAAGGAAACCTTTACAAATTAACCTTGTATAGGTTTCCCTACCTTTTCCTTCAAACTTGGGAGAACCAATGCAAACCGTTCTAGCTTGCCATCAAACAAATGTCCTTTATAGATGTCATTGAATGATCCAACATTGAAGAAATTTACTTCAAAAAATCCGATCAAAATCCAAGATCGACTGCAACTTTCAAGTGAAAACATAGCCAACTCAATGTGGGTGTGGCATCTAAATTCCACCCCCACGATAGATGGGAAAGTAACAATAACAAATGGTATTTCTATGACAAATAGTGTTGTTCCTCATCATGGTCTTTAGGTTATATCAAAACATGCAACTCAACAACCGCGCCAATTATTTCAGAAAGTTACTGTAGAAGAGATAAATTAAAAGGTGCGTCTTTTGAAACCTTTCCAAGAATAAATCTATATGCCTTGATGGTCTATATTATGGTTTTTAAAACCGAATCTGTTAGGGGTCTGGTTATCGGTTTGAATGGTCTAACCGTTTGGGTCGAATGGTCTGACCGTTCGGGTTGAATGATTGGCCCGTTCTGACAAAAAATAAAAAAAAAATTTAAAATTTGAAAAATGGTAAAAACCATTCAAACACTTCGAACGATTAACCAACCGGTTCAGTGGTTTGCTGACCAAAATCAACGGTTTTGGGGAAAATGGAACCGGTCAAGTGACCGGTTCTTGATTTTTCCGGTCCGATCTGGTTTCGAAAACCATGGTCTATATAACAACTGAATTTTTTCTTAACCATTGAAAAATAGTGGGGTCCACTATTACCTAGGCAATTAAGGAAATATTTGACCGGGGGGAAATTCCTATATATGGAATTGAACAACACTTTGATTTCTAATCCCAAAGCAAAACAAAATCTAAAAGAGGTTACTAAATTTCATCCCATTAGTTTATACAATACCATCTACAAGGTTGTAATTAAAATCATAGCTGATTTAAAACTTTTCTTCTATAAGTAATTTCTTATAACCAAATGGCCTTTATACCTAGTCGAAATATTCAAGATAATATAATGCTTATGCATGAAATGGTTCATTTCTTTAAGAAATGGATACCTAGGACTAAAAGCTGACCTTGAAAAGGCCTATGATAAGCTTAAGTGGGACTTTATTGTTGCAACTCTCCAAATCCTAAGGCCCCGTTCACATTTTGGTAAGTTATTTATCTGGGTAAATGCACTTACCCGGGTAATATTTACCTCAGTAAGTGCATTTACCCATGTTCTTTTATTTCCCATGTAAATAAGGCAATGTCCATTTTATACATAAAAAATCATTATTGCAAGCGACATTTTTGTTCCTTTCAAGTGTTGGTAACTTTCCCCCAAAGTGGGAAAGTTATTTACCCACCTACGAGATGGGTATCACTTACCCGGTAAATGATACCCAGAAAAATAAACTTTCCCTTGTCTCCACATAAATATGAAAAAAGAACATAAGAATGCTTAAAGCTTTCCCTCGTCCCCACATAAAATGCAAAACATTCATCTTAAGCCATGTAATTAAACTAGCTAGGAATGCTCTGAGCTTATTGATTGTACCTATTTTTGCCGATGACTTATTTCTTATGATTCAAGCTTTTGTCCCTTAACTTAATTAACTCTTAGACCTAGTAAATGCTTTCTACGTCCAAACAGGAGAGACCATTAACCTAAGCAAATCTTTAATGTTAGTGTCATCTAATGTCCCTAGGGGTTTAAGAAGAGTTATTTAGGGTAGGGTAGGGTTAATAAACACTCATTTAATATTTTGATAGATAAAATTAGAAACCGACTAGCCCCATGGAAACAAAGACACTTTATCTTTGGAGAGCCGTCATACATTCATACATTCATAAGTAGTGTTATTGAAACCCTCCCCACATTCTCCTTTCAAAGCTTTAAGGATCCAAAAGAAATTACAAAACAAATAGATTCTCTAAAAAGAAATGTTTTATGGGGATCTCGGGGGAAAATTGACAAACATCATGTTGGATGGAAAATAGTGATTAGACCAAAAAAATGGGAGGGATAGGAATAAGGATGCTGCTTTAAATAATCAAGCTGTTTTAATAAAAATGGCATGGAATCTAAATAATAATAATAAACTTTAGGCTAAGATCCTTATCTCAAAGTATGGTCGTGGGTGAGATTTTCTGAATTTCATTGCACTACGAAATGATTCCTAGGGTTGAGATTAAGGGTATAAAATCAATGGGGGCAGGAATTCAAAAGAAAATTGCCAATGGGCAGTTAGAAAGTTTTTGGCATGATCCTTGGGTATCTATCAACTACAGACTTCTTCAGCCTTTCACTAGAACTAACACCATCCAAGTAGCTAATTGCACTATAACTTCAGAGTGGAATCTCACTAAGGTAAAATCACTATTGCCTCAATATGTGTTGAATGAATTATATGCTATCCCTATAAGCCATAATCCATATAAAGATAGAGTAATAGCAAGGATGGAAATGTGACTGTAAAATCTACCTATGAAGAGTTGTACAAAATAGGTATGGTCCTCCTAATTACAATCTTAAGCTCAACATAGATGGAGCATCAAAGCACAATTCTGGAATGGCTTCAATAGTAAGTGATGATGCGCAATCTAGTCGCTCCCTCGTGTTTGATGATTTGGCTCGGACAAGGTTCCAATTTGGTAGAGCTGAGCTGTGTGGCCGAGCTGATATCTTTGTGTCCAAGCTGAAAGCTAGCTGTAAGGAGAGAAGGGTGAGAGTGCCCGAGTAGGTTTCACCTGGGGAGAACACTCCGATGCTTAAGTCAGAAAGATGGTATAGAAATCTCTTGAGAGTGTGAGAGAGCTAGGGTATATCAATGTGCATACCTTTTTGAGTGGATTCAGAGTCCTTTTATAGTTTATCTAGGATTTAGGTGCCTTGGGCAATGTCTCTCAGCCTTTGATGGAGTTGTTTCCGCAATATGAGGCGTTTTAATGTGTCAGTTACTAGATTCATGCGACGGTTATAGGTCGCTCACTGAACTTGTGGTGCATGGTTTGGTGAGCTGCTCCCCTGGTCGTGATAACGGCACCCTCAAGGGGGGGTTGTGTGAAACGGTTTGAGCAAGCTCGCTTTGTCAGTTGCTCAAGCTTGAACCAGCTCAGCCATCTTTGTGTGAGGTGGTCCAGGTTGACCCGTCGAACTGGCCTGATGACTTGGCACTGCGCTGTCGATATTGTCCACGTGTCACTATTTGTATGAAAGGACCAAAATGCCCCTCATCAGTAAGTATTTTTAGAGATTCCATTGGTCGATGGTATGGTGGATACATCAGCAACATTGGCATTGCTTTAATTGAAGTGGCAGAACTATGGAATATTCATGGTGGTCTATGGAAAGCACTCCAAAAAGGATATTTTCCCCTTATCATCAAATCGGACTCATTATCTATCATCAATGTTATTCACCAAGGTACATGGCCTGGCGAACTGAAGTGCTATTCAAAAATACTTTGCATCTCATCCATCAATGCGCAAATATTAGCTTCTTACATTGCTATAGAGAAGCAAACAGAGGTGTCGATAGCTTAGCTAATATGATTCTCAGCCAAATTGCTCGAAGAAGATATCTAAGTAGTCCTCTTGTAATTTTTCTTACTATGTTGTTAGAAGATACAATTGCTTCTCCTTAGTGGAGAAGATGTAAGCTTTCTATTAGTTAGTTTTGGGAAGTACTTCATGAATATGCAACTGAAGGCATCAAGTGCTTGGTGATGCAACCTTTTTAACCTCCCTATTAGGTTTTTTAGTCATAAGGTTGTTTTTGGATGTAGTGCAAATAGATGCAAAATTATGGTAGTGCAAATGATTTAGGTGTAAATTCTGATTTATTTTTGTTCTAAGTTTTACCTTATTTTGTTTGATTGTACTAAAAATGAAGTAAAATATGACCTAAAGCAAAATTAAACCAAAATTTACATTCTTTTCATTTTCACTCCCATGCATTTGTGCTAGTGCAAATAAAATTGCACTATAACCACACACAGCCGAAGGAACAAAATGCAACAAGGCTTCTTGTTTTAATTCAATAGAGAAAGGTCATGGCTTCATTTTTCTCGGCATGGTTGCGTAGTCAAGTGGACTGAAATCTGAAATCATGGGTTTCTTATTAAGCTTTTTCTCTAGACTTTTGATAGCTTTTAGTGTTGGGGTGTGATTTCATGGCACCAGAGGGAAATAAGAGAGGGCGTGCATGTTAGACTAACCACATAGTTATGTAGTTGGTCACATTGTTGTTGATTAAAAATATTTTTTGGGCTGTTAGAGAACCAAAACATTTTAATTGTTTCAAGAACACCTATAAATAGAGATGGACACCACTTGACAAGTTGTTTAGCTATCTCAATCTGTTTCCCATCTCCTTGGAGACTTGGAGTCGAATGGAGACTCGTTTGAGAGAGAGAGAGTGATGGAAGTTACAATTTTGGGGTCAATTTCCATTTGTTTAACACTGTCTTTAGGGTCGATTACCATTTAAAAACCATAAAAAATGGTATCGGAGTCTCTTCGAAATGCTTAAAAACGTAGATTGAATTTTTAAGCGATTTAGTGGAATTCTAGGGAAATATATGTCGGAAATTGATCCTAGCTGACCACCATCCATTTCTGATCTAGTGGAGGTCAACCGGTTGCTGGAAGTGAGCGAAAATGGATGGTCTAAAATCATCTATTGATTCGGATTGCACAAACCCAATTATGAATTTTGGGTGAAGAAAACAACTTGTTCCAGTCCATTTAGACCTGTTTTCAACGGACCGTGTCCAACATGGTGCCATACCATATATGGTAAGTTGTGTCCGCCATGGTACCGTGTTAGACATGATACCACGTTGGATCGGTTCTGTGTGAATTGAGTGGTTCAAATGCGGTTCGAGTGAGTTGAATTGAACTAAACTGGTCCAAAACATATCAAGGCACTTTCTGGGACCAATTTGACATGATTTAGACTGCTTTTTTATTGGTCCAAGCCATATTTAGGTGACTAATAGCCATTTAAATTCAATTTTGATCATTTTGTTCAAACTGAATCGAATTTTGACCCTTTCATTGTAATAAAATGTCTAATTTAGACTAATATAAGCTCTTTTGGATTCTATTTGAAAATTTGGGGCATTTGTTCCAATTTAATTGCATAAATAAAATATTTAAGGGCTTTTTTTTACTTTTCCATTAAAGTTAGAATGATCATGCCTTAGCATTACTATCCTTAATTACCAATCATGTTTTTGGTTCCATGCTTATATGAAAAACTAAGGAATTTGTAGTACAACACTTAATGATTAACTATTTATTCTATTCTTGGTTGTATTTGAGGTCAGTTTAAGGACCAAAAGCCAAAGCAATTGGGACTCAAATTGGCATTAGATGTTTCTTGATCCCAACTATTGGTTGTCCATTCCATTGAATTTGTAAATTACTAACCCAAAGGTAACATCATTTATCATCATTTAATTAGAGTGATCAATGGAATTGCATGTGTATATATTTATTATTAATTGTTTTATCCTGAAGGTTTAAGTGATTAATAGTTAAGTATGTGCATGTGCAGCCTTGTTGTGTGATTAAATTTGATGAGAATAAAATTTATCATATTTTTATCCCCTAATATTCTGTCTTTTATACTGAATTAATACTTAATTAGACTCATAATTCTTGTATTTTGGTGCAGGGCAAGGAAAGAAGTCGCAAGAAGGAAAATAAGGCTAATTGGATGGGTTTTCACAGTTTCGATAACGAGCAGTACTCTGGGCCTAACTTTCATATCCGGGATCCGATTGGGCTGATTCAAGATTCATTGGAAAGACAAGAGAGAAAGCTACAACTTTCAAGTTGGGCTTTCGCAGATTCAGCCTACATCAAAGTCAAATCTGGGCCCAAAGATGGAGCAATTTCGTAGTGAGGCCTAGTTCCCAGCTGAAGCTCATTTCGCAGAGAAACATTGAGGCGGCCCAAGTTATTAAAGAAGCTCATTTGAATTCAAGAATTCGAGAGTCTCTTAGATTTAAAATTTTAAATGTAATTCCAGAAAGATTAAGAAAGGTTTAGATAATGAGAGAGGAGAGAAGATAGGACAGGATAGGAGTTTGGATCAAGGCTGGATTATCCATTCTTGAGATAACTCCAAGTAATTGTAAGCTATATGAGAGTTGGGCGTACCAACTCTGGGGGGACATCACGAATTGCATTGATCTATCTATCAAGAAAGGAGAAAACAAATCAAGAAACTTGGGGAAGGTGATCAAGAACTCAAGAAACTTTAAGAAGAAGGTGGCGACAAGAAGACGAGATCTCAGCACCATGGGCGAATTCATGAGTTATTTCTTTTCGTTTGTTTGCTTTAATTCTTTTATCATGAACTGATTTGTTTTTAGCTAGGGCTGTGGAAAGCCTAAACTTGTTAATGAATATATTTTTATCTTTATGATTTATCCAAGATTGTGATTTCCATACAATCGATGAATTATCTTGCTTAATGCGATTAAGAGCTTGGCCACCCCTTAATTGATTAGGTTTATGTGAATGAATCGAGAGAGGAATTCATATAATTGACTTAATAGTTCATAGTGTGAATTGAATGGTATATAGAGATATATATACATGATTCATCTGAATATAATGGTTTTTCCTCGAACTTAATGCACTTTCATCTTGAGAACTCTACTCGAGAGATCGAAGGGTTACCTGATGAGCGTAGTTTTAGTATATCTCGAGAGAGAATATTAAATAAAATTAGAGAGACTTCAGCTTATGGGAATGACAAATAATCTTGGTTAATCGAATCCATTAATATTCATTACATAGGTTAGGTGAACCAAAAGCCCTAGCAATTTCATCCATTGCATATTCGGTTAGTGATCACCCTTGCTTTTATTTTCTTTTTCTAGTGTTTATTTTCAATAGCTCTTACTTTTAAATCTGAAATTCGATTGTCCAAATAATTAGGGAAGGCTATAGTTCTACTAGCTATTTTGTTAAATCCCCATGGGAACGATATTTTTATACTACTTGATAACCAGTGCACTTGCTAGGGTTATATTTATAGCTATCAAAATTCACTTGGTTATTATTATGGAATCTTCTTGAACCTAAAGGAGAGAGGATGAGACCATATATAACTTTGTCATTTGATAAACATGCTTGATTATTTGGATGCATGATTTGTAGTTTGTTCATTTAGCTCCCAATGTATAAATTATATTTGGTATTTTTTGCATGATAGCCTTGAACACTAAAAACCTTTTTGCTCAATTTCAATCATTCTCCTTTGAAATTTTGACTAGAATAAATTACAAAAGATGGAGAAGTACTCAAATTGACATCACCTTAGGAGCCTGTATATATAACATCTGCCTCACACAACTTGAACCTTCACAACCTCGGACAAATGCAAGTAGCCAAGCTCACATTAGATATAACAATTGGCAGCATGCCAATAAAATGACTCTCCTTATCATTCGAAGTCAGATTTCTAAGCCATTGAAGCTATTCTCAAATTTGATACTGCTAGGGAAACTTGTAACACAATAAAAAGTAAGTTTGTAGACTCCATAAAGGCCATGATCATGAGTTTGCTTTCCCAACTTTTTGTTACAAAGTTTGAGCAACCTAGAAGTATTGGAAAGTTTATTAATAAGGTGTTAGGGATTGTTTACTAGCTTAAAAATTTAAAGATGAACCTAGATGTTGATTTTCTTGTTTATGTTGTGTTATCTATTTTACCCAAGTCTTTTGAAACCTTTGTAGTTAATTATAACACTAGTACTCACAAATGGAGTGTGAATGAACTGATAAACCAATGTATCCTAAAGGAGGAGAGACAAAAGAAAGATAGAAGTGAATTTGCACATGTTGCTGCTTTGGAACCAAAGAAGAAATCGATTAAGAATAGTGGAAAAAGGAAAAACTATAAGTATAAACCCAAGGAGAAAAATTCTACCAAGGTTGAGCAAAAGAAGGTAGAGGGAATTATTTGTAATTATTGCAAGAAACCCGGGAACTATAAGTCAGATTGTTGGAAATTGAAGAAAAAGGAAAACAAGCAAGGTAACCCTTTAGCCTTAGTGTGCTTAGAATTGAATATTGTGGATATACCCTTAAATATAGGGTGGATTGATTCTAGGTGCACTACTCACATTTCAAATACCTTATAGGGGTTCCTAAATGTAAGGAGTATTGACTTGGAGAGCATCTACATCTACATGGGGAATGTAGAGCATGCTAGAGTTTTAGGAGTTGGCACTTATAGATTTGTCTTAGAATTTGGATTCACATTAGATCTTCTTGACACTTATTATGTGCATTCCATTAGAAAAAGTTTAGTTTCAGTTTCAAAGTTGGATGCCTATGGACACTCATTTTATTTTTCTAGTGGAACTCTTACTATGGGATATGTTTGAATAATATTGGCTCTACAACTTGTTTAGAAGGGCTTTATAAGATGAATCTTGATCAATCATATGCAAAATCATTGTTTCCTGTAAATGTTGAATATTGTCTTATTGATAGCTTGCCACTCAAAAGGAAAGAGATGGAATCTTCATCCATGCTTGGCATTGAAGATTAGGACACATATCAAAAAATTGTCTTATAGATTGGTTAGAGATGGAATACTTTTAGGGGTAAACTTTGATGATCCTGGTAATTGTATAGATTGCCTTAAGGGTAAAATGACTAAAAAACCATTTCCCAGGGGTACTAGGTGTACCGAGCTCCTTCAGATTATTCACATTGATATTTTTGGTCTTTTTAAAGTTCCTATTCAAACTAGACATAGGTACTTTATTACATTCATTACGATTATTCTAGATTTGGTTATCTTTATCCGATTGATAATAAATTAGATGTCTTGCAAACATTCAAGGTGTAAAAGTCTGAGGTGGAAAATTAACTAGATAGAAGAATCAAAGTTGTGAGGTCTAATAAAGGTCATGAATTTGAATTTTTATGCTTTTTTCCAAGATTGTGGGATTATTCATCAAACCTCCATAGCCCATACACCTCAACAAAATGGTGTTGCTGAAAAAAAGAAAGAGAATGTTAATAAATATGATGTGTAGTATGATGAACAATGCCACTTTACCCACATCCTTTTGGGAAGAAGACATTAGGATGGCAGTTTACATTTCAAATAGAGTATGCTCTAAATAAATGTCTAAAACACCATATGAAATATGGATTGAAAAGAAGCCAAGTCTAAATAATCATCTACATGTATGGGGTTGTGCTATTGAAGATAAGATTCCAATGCTAGGGTTATTTAAAACCTCATCCAAATCCATTAGTTGTTACTTTGTGGGGGTACCTAGAAAGATCAAAGGGATATAGGATGTATGATCCATTAAACCCTAACTCTACCATTTATGAACCTGGGGATATAAAGTTTCTTGAGATTGATGATGACAGTCTTAAAAGGAGTAAAATTCAAATAGAAGATTTGATTGATAAAGTTTTACCGAATCTCACTCCAAATGGTGTTCCAAATAATGTTGATGTTAGAACTTCACAAAGGCCTTAAAGAATCAAAATATCTACAATTCCAGATGATTACATTGTATATCTTGTTGAACTTGATTATGTAGATAATGATCCTAAAAATTACTCAGAAGCATTAAGACATCAGAATTTTGAGCAATGGTTTAAAGGAATAGGCTAAGGTCTGCCTAGTGGGGGAGGTTAAAGTGACTCCTGCCTCTGTGGAGGAATTGGTACAACTTTTGTCAAAGGTGAGGGCCCATTCAGTGTCTTCTGTTGTTGCGATGAGGGGAGGTCACTAGGTATCTCTTTAGAGATGGGGAAGTTATCACGGCACAAGAAGGCTGCTAGCAGATCCACAACAACCTAACATTTCATCGCTTTGGGTTGGGTATAATCAATGCTATACTCACTCAGTTGTAGTATCCATTTGACTAGTCTCCTGGAGAGTGGTGGTCGATCGATGAAGTACTTGATGGAATCATTTTCTTACTATCAGTATCACCCTTTAATAGTGAAGACCAACGCTAAACATTGTTGTTGCATGTGTGAGTAATTATTTTTCGCAAGCTTCAATGTTTTATTGGCGTAGTAGATGGGGAATTCTACCTTTTCATTGTTCTCCTATGCTAATAGGCATCCTAAGGCTTCCAAATTGGATGCAATGTATAATTTGATATCTTGACCACTTTTTGGTGGGGACATGGTTGTGGCCCTAGCTAGGGCTTGTTTTAACTGGTCAAAGGCATGCTAATGCCGCAACGACCATTTGTATGCTACAGATTTCTTTATGATCTTAAGGATGGGTGATGCAGCATGCGCTAGGTCGGGTATAAACCTCCTGAGGTAGGACACCTTTCCTATAAATGTTTTTAGCTATGACTTGGTTCTTGGGGGACGTAGGTCAAGGATTGCTTTCACTTTGCCTTCATTGGGGTGGATTCTTGTCTAATCAACTCGGTAGCCTAGAAACTTTCTTGATCGCACTCCGAATGAACACTTAAAAGGGTTGAGTTTTAGGTTGAAGGCTTTACATCGCATAAAGACCTTCTTTAGTACTTCAATATGATCTTCCCTTCTCTTAACTTTTACGACGTTGTCATCCACATAACATTCTATTTCCTTATGCATCATGTCGTGGAAGACACTTGTCATGGCCCTCTGGTAGGTGGCTCTAGAGTTCTTCAGACCGAAAGGCATCATTTTGTAGTAGAACTTCCCTATCGGTGTTCTGAACGCTTGTGGGGTGTGTCAATGGGATCCATGTATATTTGGTTGTAGCCGCTATATGCATCTATGATGGAGAAGAGTTGGTTCTCGACTGTAGCATCTATGAGGATTTCAATGTTAGGTAGTGGAAACTCGAATTTGAGGTAGGCTTTGTTTATATCTCTAAAGTCTACGCAAAACCTAAGGTAATGGAAATGTTAATGGGCTGAAGTTTGTGTGCAAGTACTAATCTCAACTGGCCATTCTTTCTTTTTTGACAAGGACAACATTTGCCAACCACTATGGATGTGCGATGGGCTTTATAAAGCCACTTTTAGGAGCCGTTTGACTTCCTCTTTGATTTTTAGAGTGACTTTTGGTTTAAACACTCGTTGTGGTTGTTTGAATGGTCTGGACTTGGGGTTGATGCAAAGCAAGTGCTTGACTAATGTTGGATCTATCCCCAGCATCTAGTCGTACGACTAGACAAAACATCTTGGAATTCCGTTAATCACAAGGGGAAAAGGGGTTCAGTAAAAATTCTAGTAGGGTTTCTAGTTTTTGCGACTGAGATGAATGTTCAGTACCTTTCAAAAGACCTATCGAGTTTGTCTTTTCCTCTGGTTCAGTTTAATTGATATGTATAATGGCCTCCTCTCTCCTCCAAAGGCCATGTCAATCTCTTTTAGTGGTTCCTCCTCTGCGGTGTTTGAACCTTGCATGTGTTTAGGAGGTGTGTGGATTTCATCATAATACTCTATTGTTTCTCTGGATTGGTCCTGTTATAGGCGAGACTTCCATTGTCTAACTATAGTTGCTTATTTCTAATGAGAATTTGTGAATTTGTGAATTTGTGAAATCCAATAATGTGTTTTTGACAAAGTAGTTCTAAGCATGGGGAAATCCATGATGTATTTATTGATAGAAAAGTGTGATTACAATGGTTGTTAAATTCAATACATAAGTGAACTAGTGATAAATCAAACCTCTAGAATGGTTTTCTTTGCTACGAGAGAACTAGGTTCTTCGTATTCCTTGACGATCGTGTAGTAACTTTTCCCATTTTCGTCGGTCATCCTTATGCATCTAGATCGCTTCTTCCGTTTTGTTGCTATAGTGGTTTGCTCGGTTGCTCTAGTAATCACAATGCTTTGACTTTGGCCACCCATGTCTCTTCATCTTTGGCAAGCTCGGTGTAGTATATTGCATCCTACAAGTGAGCCTCTGATTTATCGAATGGGACATGAGTAGTTAGGATCTTGATGTTTCTGCCTTTATATTTGGCTTTGATACACTAGTGGTAGGTGGATGGGACCAGTGCTAAGCCCTGTATTAGTAGGCATCTGAGTAAAGCATGATAAGAAGTTTTTCTGGACACTACATGGAATTCCTATTCTATAGAGAAAGGACCGATGGCTACTAGTAGCATGAGAGAGCCCTCTATGACGGACACATTATTGTTGAAATTTATGACTTCCATGGGCAGGCCTTTGACAAAGTCATGGGATATGCTTATCAGTTGCAAGGTGTGAGTGGAAATTAGGTTCACAGAGCTTCCCTAGTCAATCAAGGACTGTCGCATCTCAAAGCCCCCTATTTTTGCTATTATGTACAAGGGGCAGTTGTGATGTGGGTCCAACATGTCTTCTAGTATGAATTATATGTTCGTATTGTCCATGTGATGTGGTTCTAGAGGTTTCCTAAATGCTTCTGCTAGTGCTCTAACAACGAGTCTCCAGACTGCGTTGTTTGCTCCTTGCTTGTTGAAGCACGGTGCTTTGCTCAAATCGTTGTATTAAAATGTTAGTGTCCCTGCAAGATAGCATCCTAACAATGTTTATACTGCCTCCTTATGAATGTGTTGGAAGGGAATTAGTCTCAACCTAGGCAGGTTTCCTCTTGACGTAGTCGTCTAACTTAACTTTCTGGGAAAAAGCCATCACAGGGTGAAGCAATCCATGAGGTCATGATTTGGCGACTAATGAAAATTGCACAAATGGGGGACATGCCTGCCTTTCTCGGGGTCAACCTCTGCTAGTGGTGGTGGAAAGTTGATGACCCAATCTTCCGCTAGCTTGTTCATGATCATGATCACTTCACTTTTGCTATAGGAAAACACTGATGCGAGTGGCGAGAGTAAATTGCTTCATCGACCACTGCTTTGGTAATATGACACTTGGTTAGGTCCTCTTGCACCGCAAGGCTTGAGATCTACCACATACACTTTTGGCCTTCTGTAAGGTAGCCCTTGCATAGCGGTAGTTGTCCTAGGGGCGACTACTGTTTTTGCCCTCCTCTCAGAGCACTTCCAAAGTTGGTTGAAGGTCTCAACTTCAACATTTTTTATGCCTATTCTATAGGCGGGGTGCATGCCTTGTGTGCACTATTCTACAAAACTCTTCTCGGCCACATGCTCCTAAAAGACTACATGGGTCTAAAATCTCATCACTTAGGCCAGAAAATCCTCCCCGGTACGTTGCTCTGCATTGCGGAGATCGGCCATGGTCAATCTTCGTTCCAAGGTGAACCATTTAGACAAAAATTTCTTCATGAGCTCCATCTATGAATCAATACTTCCTGTCATCAAATTGATGAACCATGACTAAGCTAGTTTGGTAAGAGATTTGGAGAACTCCCAGACTTTCAGGTCTTCGCCTAGGGCGAATGCACCCAACACATCCTCAAATTTGTTGACATGCTCTTGCGGCTTCCTTTTTGTCTGTCATATTGGGGCCATTGCTACGGAGGGATATAGTTGGCTAGGCATGGTTTGCATAAGATACGGTTGGAGTAAGGTTTTTGTAGGGTAAGGGTCGGATGTGTCCTGTTCTGGTTTTCCTCTATTAAGCCCTATACGTATTCCCTGATCTCCAACCAATTAATGGGTGTACCAGTCATTGCTGGATTGTATATTGCTACTTGTGTTCAACGGCAGAATGTTGAGTCCTCAGGGTCACGTTAAGTATAGACGGGCAGATAGGGGACAACTGGGAGGAGTTGGTGTAGGAGAGTCTGTAGGAGCGAAGGGAGAATGCTCAAGGGTCATCGATCTCTGCAACATCAGTTGTAGAGTGCTTTTCATCTCAGCTTACAACTGATCTATCTGATCAAAACAGGATTCGATGCTATAGACTTTATGGGACGAAATGGTGATGTCTACTTGCTATGTTATTTCTTGATCATCTTGGTCATCGCGTTCTATGTTTGAGTTGTCAAGGTTCTTGTGTTATTCCTCTAGGATGGGGGAAGATTGATCCTATGAGCGGCTATTCTCCGTGATCAAGGACGACAACTAGAGATTCTAATGTAAGTGGGGTGGTAGACTAGAAGGGGATGGTCTCCCTAAAGGGAAAAGAACAACTAAGATTATGGTTATAGAGGGAGATGATGAGTATGCTTTGGCAGCTCGAAAGTTTTAGCAAGGTGGGGTAGTGGTGTAAGTAATGAGCATCATGGTTGTACTTTATTCCTCCTTCTATAAGGAAGATCTTGAGATCCTACAAAGAAGGACCCAAAAAGAGATTGATTCCCATTAAGAAAGGAAATCATTGTCTTTATGTTGGCTATTAAGGGAGCACTACTAGGGTTTTGCCACGTGTCTAACGAGATCTTCGTAGGACGTTTCCTTTCGTCAATGATTCTCTTGACACGTGTACGCTACCTCCCGTCATGAGTCTCTTGTGTTGTCAAGTTGTGGATGTTGTCGGAGTTGGTCTGATGTGTTCGTTTAACCACCTCACCCTCTTCTGGATGTCTCATCATGTTAATGCTTGGGTGTCATTGTGTTCTCATCGTAGGTTTGGGTTAGTCCTTTTAAGTTCGTTGTAGGTTTGGAGCAATTTTTGAGCTCACCAATTAATGGGTGTACCAGTCATTGCTGGATTGTATATTGCTACTTGTGTTCAGCGGCAGAATGTTGAGTCCTCAGGGTCACGTTAAGTATAGACGGGCAGATAGGGGACAACTGGGAGGAGTTGGTGTAGGAGAGTCTGTAGGAGCGAAGGGAGAATGCTCAAGGGTCATCGATCTCTACAACATCAGTTGTAGAGTGCTTTTCATCTCAGCTTACAACTGATCTATCTGATCAAAACAGGATTCGATGCTATAGACTTTATGGGACGAAATGGTGATGTCTACTTGCTATGTTATTTCTTGATCATCTTGGTCATCGCGTTCTATGTTTGAGTTGTCAAGGTTCTTGTGTTATTCCTCTAGGATAGAGGAAGATTGATCCTATGAGCGGCTATTCTCCGTGATCAAGGACGACAACTAGAGATTCTAATGTAAGTGGGGTGGTAGACTAGAAGGGGATGGTCTCCCTAAAGGGCAAAGAACAACTAAGATTATGGTTATAGAGGGAGATGATGAGTATGCTTTGGCAGCTCGAAAGTTTTAGCAAGGTGGGGTAGTGGTGTAAGTAATGAGCATCATGGTTGTACTTTATTCCTCCTTCTATAAGGAAGATCTTGAGATCCTACAAAGAAGGACCCAAAAAGAGATTGATTCCCATTAAGAAAGGAAATCATTGTCTTTATGTTGGCTATTAAGGGAGCACTACTAGGGTTTTGCCACGTGTCTAACGAGATCTTCGTAGGACGTTTCCTTTCGTCAATGATTCTCTTGACACGTGTACGCTACCTCCCGTCATGAGTCTCTTGTGTTGTCAAGTTGTGGATGTTGTCGGAGTTGGTCTGATGTGTTCGTTTAACCACCTCACCCTCTTCTAGATGTCTCATCATGTTAATGCTTGGGTGTCATTGTGTTCTCATCGTAGGTTTGGGTTAGTCCTTTTAAGTTCGTTGTAGGTTTGGAGCAATTTTTGAGCTCACCCTAAGCGTGTGATGACTATTAAACTCATAACAGGTTTTGAGTGATGCAATGTGTTGTTATATTTGTGCACATGGTATTATTTCAATACCTATAATGTGATCGGGAGTGATAAGGAGTTACATGTACTTACAAAAGGAATAGATTATGACAATACCTTTTCACCAGTATCCAAGAAGGATTCGCTTCGTGCATTAAGAACATTGATAGCTCATTATGCCTATGATTTATTTCAAATGGATGTAAAAACTATTTTTCTTAATGGTGGCTTGGAAGTAGTTATTTACATGCTACAATATGAAGGTTTTGTCATACAAGGAAAGGAATGTAGGTTTGCAGATTAAAAAAAATTACTTGTGGATCAAACAAGCTTCGAGGCAATGGTACATCAAATTTCATACTATTACCACAAAATTTAAATTCAAAGAAAACATCTTAGATAACTACATTTATGTAAAGGTTAGAGGGAGCAAAGTTGCATTCTTAATATTATATACTGATGGCATTCTCTTATTAGGAAATGATCGAGCTATGTTGTTAGAAACTAAGCAATTTATATCTACCTCATTTGGTATGAAAGATATTGGTGAGGCATTCTATTTTTTGGGAATTAAAATATGTCAAAATAGAAAGTTAAGACTTCTCGGCCTTTCACAAGAAGCTTACATAAAGAATATGCTAAAGAAGTTTGGTATGGATTCTTGTTCTATTGGAGAATCTCCATTTGTTAAAGTGGACACTTTAAGTTTTGATCAGTGCCCTAGTAATGATCTGGAATGGAAAAAGATGAAGAATATCCCTTATGCATCTATAGTTGGGAGCCTAATATATGTCATGATTTGCACCCGACCATACTTGAGTTTTGTAGTGGGAATGCTAGGGAGATACCAAACCAATGCAGGATAGAAGCACTGTTAAATGGCTAAAAAGATAATGAGGTACCTTCAATGCATAAAGTACTACAATATGCTTGTATATAGTTAAAAGCAAATATGTGTGACTCTATTTACCATGGAGACAAAATATATCTCTTGTTGTGAGGTTACAAGGCATTTCATATGGTTAAAAAACTTTCTAAGAGAATTGCTCGTCATTGACTCCATATCTAGATCCTTACAACTTTATTGTGATAATTCTGCTACAATTGCATTTTTTAAGGATACATCACATCATTCAAGAGCCAAACACATTAACATCCAATATCATTTTATTCGTGAAAAGGTGCATGATGGGTGTATAACTATATCTTATGTTGCCTTAGAAGGCAATTTAGTAGATCCCATGACTAAAGGACTTCCAATTAAAATATTCAAACAACATGTTAGTGATATGGGAATCCGTAATGTAAGTGAGTTTATTTAATTAGTGGGAGATTGTTTTGTCAATTTGTAATTTCATTGTATTGATTTAGATCTTGTTACTATGTGCACATTTGACTCAGGTGGTTGATTACTACTAGTTTTCCTTCATCATCTTGATATCTAGATGACATGAAAATGGGTTGTGAGCTCATTGTATTATACCCAGTTTGTACTTTGTGACTTGGGGATGGTGATTTTGTAAATATTTATTGAAGTCATTAAAACCAAGATTGTTGCCTTCCTTGCTTTGGCCTTATGAAAATTTTGAATCCATAGAATAACAATGGACCAAGTGGGAGATTGTTAGACTAACTATGTAATCATGTAGTTGGTCATATTGTTGATTAAATACATTTATTGGGCTCTTAGAGAACCAAAGTATTTTGAAATATTTAGAGGCATCAAGATCATTGGTGGGTGGACCTTTTGATTGCCTTAAGAATACCTATAAATAGAGACGGTCACCACTCGGTGAGATGTCCATCTCAATCTATTTCCCATCTCCTTGGAAGCTTTAAGTTGAGTGGAGACTCATCTAAGAAATCGGCACAGGCTGAGGTAGAGCTTGAAAGTTTAGAGAGAGAGATGGAAGGTACAATTTTATTTTTGATATATTTGAATATATATTTGTTTAACACTGTCTTTAGGGTCAATTTCCATTTAAAAGCCAACAGTATGTCACTCTCAACGAATTCATGTAACGAAGGCATTTTTTTGAAAATTTGAAATATAGTAAGGGTAAAAGTGTATTTTTGTTTAATTTAACGACACTATCTAATAGAAAGTGAATTTGTCAAAAGTTAGGGATACTTTAAATAAGTTTAAAATTTTAGGGGTACTTTATGTAATTGTCAAATAGTTCAGGGATTAAGTAATTAACCTTCACTTTTCTTGCAAACAAAGGCTACAAACAAGTTGGATCAGTTGAGAAATACACATGAAATAATTCAAAAAATATAGGAAAAGAAAGAAAGAAAGGAAGATAAAGGAAAAGAAAGAGGTTTCAGCAGTAGGTTGTGGAAGAAGAAGAGAAGGGAAGAGAGAAAAGAGGAGTTTGAACCTCTGTATAACCCCCATTAATCTCTTTTATGAACTTAATTCTAAAATTAAGTACAATTACTTGGATACCCTTAATGGGGTGGCCAACACTAAGGTTGTGTTTGGTTTGAAGGAAAAAGTAGGGAAAGGTAAGGAAACCTTTACAAATCTTGTATAGGTTTCCCTACCTTTTCCTTCAAACCAAACATAGCCTAAAGAAATAATTAAAGAAAGCAAAAGTAAGCCCATAAGTATGGCCCATAACCAACAAACATAACTTTAAACACTGCTTAAAAGAAATAAAGAAAACTAAGGCCCATTCGCCCCATTCTCACTACATTCCCCCACAAGCTGAGCATAGATGTCAATCATGCCCAACTTTTTTACATAATGTTGAAACTTTGCCTTTGGAACTCCCTTGGTTAGAAAATCTATTAGCTACTCTTCTAATGCAATGAAAGGCAGGCACGCCTCTCCTGAAGCCACTCTCTCCCATATAAAGTGTTTGTCTACACCAATGTGCTTAGTTCTATCATGTTGAACCGGGTTGTGAGCAATGTTAATAGCAACCTAGTCATCACAATACAACATTGGTGGTTCATCACATGAAACACCCATCACATCAATGAGAGATCTAAGCCATTAACAACTCAGAAACCCTATGGTCCATAGCTCTATACTCTACCTCAGCTAAAAATCTAGCAACCACTAACTGTTTTTTGCTTCTCTAGGAAACAATATTTCTGGTTACCATAGCATAATAACTTGATGTGGATTTCCTATCATCCACATTTCCTACCCAATCATCATTTGTATATGCTTCTACCTCCATGTGTATTTAGCAAACAATATACCCTTCTTAAAGGTTACCTTAAGATAGAATAACACCCTTTCTGTAATAGCCATATGTGTGTCTCTAGGAACATGCATGAACTGGCTAATGACACTCACAACATATGAAATGTCTGGACAAGTCATACATAGATAAAGAAGATCTAGAACATACTTCTATTGAGAAATAAAGATACCTTCTTTGGACCTAGCAACCATAATGCCAAGAAAATACCGTAACTCCCCTAAATCTTTAATGTCAAATTTAGAACCGAGAAACTTCTTGAGAGCACTAACTTCTTCTGTATCACTGCTACTAACCACAATATCATCTACATAAACAATAAGTAATGTCACTAGAGTGTCTTTTCTCTTAACAAAGAGGGTATGATCTAATTGAGTTTAAGTGTAGCCAAATTGAATAAAAGCAACCCTAAATTTGTCAAACCAAGCACGTGGAGATTGTTTCAGGCCATAATGTGATTTCTTCAATCTGTACACCTTACCTTGCATCTCCTTGCCATATGTACCAAGAGAAAGGGACATATATCTCTTTAGTGAGATCACCATTCAGGAATGCATTCTTAACATCAAACTGATACAGAGACCAATCATAGCTCACTGCTAAGGACAAAAAACTCTCACCAAAGTCATTTTAGCAACTGGAGAAAATGTCTCAATGTAATCTATCCCATATACTCCCTTAGCAACAAGAGAAGCCTTATACCTCTCAATTAACCCATCTGCACGATACTTGATAGTGAAAACCCACTTGCACCCAACAAGTTCCTTCCTAGTTGGAAAGTCAACAATATCCCAAGTATTGCTTTTATGAAGGGCTTATATCTCAGTCATCATAGCATCCCTCCATTCCGATGGGGCTAAGGCTTTTAAAACAGACTTTGGGATGGGTTGAGAGGAAATGGAGGCTAGAAAACATAGTAGGATGGAGACAACAAACTGTAGGAAAAGTGTTTGGAAATACAATGAGTTGTACATTTTCTCTTACCTTTTCTCAAAGCAATGGGTAAGTCAAAGTCTAGAAATGAGGGTGCTAGTAGAGGAGGTGATGGACATGTCCTCTCTTCAGTAATTTGAGTTGTACGTTTGCCTTTGCCTTTGCCACTGGTACCACCTCTAGAGAATAAAATAAGTGGTAAAAATAAAGGGAAGGGAGATCTATCATATGGATGGCCGAACCATGCAGGGTGGCTGGGCAAAATTTCAAAAAATTTTCTTTCTCCGATCCAGGAATCCTATTCCTTGATTTAGAAAAACTGTATTTTTCAAGGTTTGTTCTTGAAACAAATCGGACCAAATTTGAAACCAATATTAAGGGAGGGATATACCTGTTATGGAATAAACTATAGTTCCAACATAGGTGTTCACACCCAAAGAGTTCACCAAATTCGTACTCCACTAAAGATGACACAGCTTAGGGTAAGGTAGGATCGACAAAGAGATTCTTCAGTAAGAACCCCAATTCCTTAGCAAGAATCACGTAGGGATGTGAGCACAACTTCAAGATTGTTTCTTCAACAAGAAACAATATCAAGATCCAATCTTGACCACTCAAAGAACTGGAGATCAAATAGGGTAGGGCTGGCAAGAGCAGAGGGAGAAAAACTGCAAAAGAAGAATTCACCTACTGAGGAATTCGCCCACTTATTTATAACCCTTTTAGGATCAGCTTCCTAATCCAATTAGGAAGGAGTTTCTTGATCCAAATTTGTATTTGGATCTGGACTTTTAAGTGGATAAGACTTATCTTACCCTATAGCTAATCCTAATTAGATTATAAACCAAGTTCACCCTTTTTTTAATTATTCTAATTAAACCTAGTTCAAAATGGGCTTTAGGCCCATTAAGTCTTAAGGCTCATTTCCCTTTTAATTGCTAACTAACTTGGTTCTCTTTGTATGGCGTGGGACCCTAACATTGATCTCCACAATAGCCATATGAGTTCAGCTTATCCTAGGCCTGGCTGAATTCATTATTGAAGACAATGAACCCATGTGAATTTTTAGACTACCCCAACATACTTAGGTTTTGACCCCCGCTAAGGATCTCACTGATTGGCATATCAAAGACAACCCAATCCAACACCTAGTGCAGTACCATAATCGAGTATATGGGTTAGGTGTAACTTTCAGTTTTGTCCATCTGTCTCCAAGGTCCAGGGAATAATTGGAAAATGGTTTGGTTAAGGGTTTCAAGCAAACCCACACTACATGTGTTTCAGGTCTCACCCTAGTAACTGAGACAAGACACCCCAACCGACTTGACAGCACATTAGTGTCAACCTTGGCAGGATAAACCTCTCCAGGTCTATCCAACGGCTGTAAAGATTATAAATTAACACGAGTCTCATAAGTGTCCAGTTTAAGGGTATTACACAAAAACTCTCACCATAATAACACGAATCAATTATGTACTATTATTCATTTATAATAAATGTCAAAAGTACATCAATTTGATTGGAGCTAAGGGCATGCACTGTCTAACAAAAAACTAGAGGACTAGCAGGAGGAAGGGGAGGAATAGGAATAGAGGACCTCAAAGGAGAAGATCCCTCCACAGGAGTGGGGTTAATTGCGGAGGGCTCGACACAAGACTCAATTGGAGTTAGTAGAGGAAGGGATGAAGAAAACAACTCAAGAGATCTCTCTCCCTTAGAAATACGAATATAAAAAGGAATTGACTTTGCAAAGGTGACATCCATAGAAACAAACTAGGTGCCATTAATGGGATCAAAACAATAGTACCCTTTCTGTGTGGAGGCATAACCAAGGAAGATACACTTTTGAGCCTTGCGGTCAAATTTATGTCTCGTAGAACTGGGAATGTGGACATAACAAGTGCAACCAAAGACCTGCAAAAGAATGGAGAAAATTTCAACACCAAGAAAGAGAACTCCAAAAGGAGATTTTAACCCTGAGACTCAAGGAAGCATGTGGTTAATAAGGCAGGTAGCTGTTAAAGCTGCACCACCCCAAAACTTTACAGGAACATGGGTAGAAAAATGATGCTCCTTGTAACTTCCACAATGTGTCTATTTTTCCTCTCTGCTACTCCATCTTAGCATAGACATAGGAACTCTGATGAATAACCCCAAACTTCTCAAGATAGGTGGTAGGGTCTATCTTAAAATATTCCTTAGCATTATTTTTTTGGAATATTTTGATATGGGTATTAAATTGAGTATGTGTTCATGGAACTATTGCACAAGTTTAGGCACTTAAGCAAGAGAACACATAAGATAAATCCAAGTATATTGTGAAAAATCATCAATAAACAAGATGAAATGTCTATAACCACCCATACACATTAAATGGTAAAACCCCCACACATCAAAGTGAAGAATATTAAAAGGAATAGTCAATCTTTTATTACTTGAAGGATAAGTATTCTTACAATGCTTTGAGAAATCACAAGACTCATAGTGTAGACTCAATAGACTAATTTATTTAAATAACTATGGAAACAACTGACTCAATGAAGAAAATGAAAAATGACCCAAATGACTTTGACATAACATAATATGACTAGTGGACTCTAAAACAAATGCAGTTCTCTTAGGTTGTACTTGGCTCTACTCAGGCATGTTTAACAGAAAGATCCCATTCGCCTAATGTCCACTTTCAATCAACTTATGAGATTTCTTGTCCAATATGAAGGAAAAAATGTCACACTACAATTCATAGATTCAATCAAACTACTAGCTGAAAGCAAATTGGTATTTAGTTTAGGTACATGAAGAATAGATGACAAAGTCAGGGCATTAGAAGTCTTAATATCTCCCTTTCCCGTGATAGGGGCAAAAGAGCCATTAGCAAGGGATATCTTATCTCAGCTAGAAAGAAGTTGATAAGAGGTGAATAACTATGAAACACTAGTCATATGGTCAGAAGCATTAGAATCAATTATCCAAGAAGTTTTATGACTACCTGAGATGGAAGCATGATGTGCAGTCGCACAAATACCTAAGTGAGCATATGTAGAGGAAGGAACAGTCTCTAAAGGACCTGTAGTAGTGGACTCCAAATGATTGATTATTTGTTCATACTTCTCATACTCATCCCTGATGGATACAAGTTGTTCTTCCACTAACTCCTCTCCACCCTTTCCTTGTTCACCTTGTGAAGAGGTGGCTACATTTGCATTTCCACCTTTTCCAATTTCCAACAGGTGTCATTAGTGTATTTAGGCTTCTTGCAGTATTCACATAAAACATCTTTGTTCCTAGTGTTAACCTTCGGCTTCATCCCGACATTGGCATAGTGATCAACCTATGGCTCGATAGGTTGAACTTGGTTTCTATTCTCTTCACTGCTCACCATAGCATACGCTTGAGACAAAATCACTTCATCCTTTGCTAAAACATTCAACCTCACAATATCATACTTCGAGTTAAGTCCGATGAGGAATTCAAAGACCCGGTTTCTCTCCACAAACTTCCTATATGTTTTTGCATCTTTTGTGCAACCCCAAAAAACAGTTTCCATCATATCAATCTCTTTCTAAAGAGATTTCAACATAAAGAAGTAGACGACTAAGAGCATCTCCCTTTGTTTTAGATTATTCACATCATGCTTCAATTTGTAGGCTTAGAAAAATATTAAGCTTTGGGAATAGGTTTCCATGACACTACCCCACACTTGTTTTGCAGTTTCCATCCATAAATAATGAAAACTAATGTGTGGTTATATAGAATTCACTAACCAACCCACTACTGTATAGTTTTCCTGCATCCACCTTTCATAGGTAGGATCCTCCTCCTCCACTTTCTTCTTGCTATTGGTAATAAAACCCCATTTTCCTCTATACTACGCACATGTATTTTAATGAATTGAGAGCAAACTAAATAATTTTTTCCATCTAACTTCACAGTAGTTACAGCCCAAAAAATAATTCTCCATCAACCCCCAATGTCCAAACTCGAAATATGTGGAATATTTGGTCTCTCCTCTAATTCGCTCCATTGAGTGAATGGATGCAAATGAAAATCAAATTAGGGTTTTACTAGGCTAGATTTACTATTCTAAGAAAAGAACAACCCTTCAACCCCCAAAAAAAGGGTTTCACAAGACTGGAGGATGGGGAGAAAGAGAGAGACTTCAATCGCCCATTCCAGAGGTTCTAGAACTCAATCTAACCAAAACTGGCCCAATAGAAATCAAAAGGCTTACTTTTGATCCCTAAGCACCTAGTTCAAACTGCCTCTATGACCTGTAACAAGATTTTCTCCGATTCAATATGTCCTATTTATCCATCCAATCCATCTAAATTGATTCGTCCAAACCATTGACACCCCTAACACACATATGGGCTGGGCGAGAATGGTTTGCAAGGTGACTAGACTAAAGCAAATCCGCTATGATCTATTGTAAGCTTTAGCAAGGTCCTAAAATCGCATGGGCCGGACAAAATTAATTGGGTCGGGCTGGGCCAGAAATTACCACACCTTAGTGGAGTCACCTCTGAGTCCATGAAGATAATGATTCAGTGCGTGGGAAACATAAACCGTTTGCACTATTCATGATGTACATCAAAGCTCTTAATTTTTTTTCAGCTTGAATAAAATAACAGTCATATGCCACTCTTTTTTAATGTATTCAAGCGTTTCCACACGTATCCAAATGACTTTCATGTCTATATTCTTTCCAATATGATACACGATATCGGTATTTTAATCTTTGTGAATATTAATTCATATATAAGGCACGTTTTCAATGAAACCTTTTGCTCTTTTTTTTGAAAGAATTTTGCTCTTATTCCTCCAAAACATAGCAAATTAACTAGATATATGAATCTCATTTTCAGCAAAGTTCTTGGTCTAAGGTCCCCAAATTCTATCAAAAGTGGCCTCTTTCGTATGGACCACATTTTTTTGGACAGAATTCCATCTGTGAATCATCTCCTACCACACGACTTTCCCACAACTTGTCAATTGCAAGGGGAAAGAGTTGGGCGTTTCCATTTTAATTACTTGTTCAATGTTTATTCCTCCATCCAACCTTTCTCTCAAGCTGTGGTGTGGTCTCAATTACACATTTTCTAATTGTATTTGTATGTGAAATTAAAATAGGGTCAGCTGAGTCCTTTCGACCAACTTTGTAGACTTGATTCTTGCCCTGCTACCCTATTTTTATATCTTACTGTTTTTTATTTTATTTATTCTAATGTGGCTTCGGCCCACAGAGGCGAGATGCTGTACTCTAGGCCTACTTACTGGGTTAGTGGGGTTAGCGGGTCCATTTTTTTATAAACGAACCAGTTAGGGGTCCGGTTATCGGTCAAACCCGAATGGTCGGCCCATTCTGAAAAATAAAAATAAAAATATTGGAAAACGGTCAAAACCATTCGAATGGTTAACTGGTCAGTTCAACAGTTTGCTGATCAAAATCAATAGTTTTAGGGAAAAAAGCGATTTTGGTGAAAACAAAACGGGTCAAATAACCAGTTCCCAATTTTTTCGGTCCAACTGTCCGGTCCGATCCGGTTTTGAAAACCATGAACGGGTCCATATAGAGACCAGATCTGCTCCACATAAGGCGCCTCACATCAACCATGTGTGTGAAGTGAGTTATTCACGGGAGATGTTCCCAATGCATGGTGGATGTGCATGTGAGGCGCCTAAATGTGAGGAGCAGATCCCGTTCCGCCTGAGCCTAGATTAAGTACATCAATGACTGTACTCAACGATAATGCCCCACATCAACCATGTGTGCGAAGTGAGTTAGTTATAATATTTAAGAAGGAAGATGATGATGAAGAAGAATCTAAAGATGAACAATTTAATGGCAAATAATAGAAAATAATAAGAAACTTCAAAATTTGTTATCCAATAAAACATAATCATCTATAGTTATTCGTACGTATATATTTTAGGGAAAAATCTATGATGAACTGTACTGTGAAATAAAAAATAGGAATTAATGATAAAATGATACATCATAATTAAAATCTTTCACATGATAAGTATACCTATGAACCGATGAAAGATAAATAGACCATATAACGTCTCTAACGTGATTAGCTGAAATCTCAATTTATCATGCCACAATTATTCATTAATGCATTTGAAGTCATATTTTACAACTTTAAATCTATTTTAAAATAAAAGGTTTCCACATATATCTTCTATAAAGGCCTTTGCTCTATGGAGCATAGTACAACAAATTAAACATTATTAGCAAGAAGATTTGCATTCCTATCTTTTGGGTTCCACATTTTTCAACTCTTTGGTGAGCTCCCATTTCTATTGGGAGATTTGCATTTCTATCAAAGTTTTCATGCATTTGAGATTATATGGTGGCTTTAGTACTGATTTATTAAATTTTTTGGATTAATGAAATCATAATCCCTTGCCACTGAGAATCAGCTGCTTTATATCATTTCAGGAAATCATGAAATACATAAAAGTCCATACCAGCAAGGGGCCATACTTTATAAGTCTGCAATTACTAGACACTCATTTCACTATATTTGATGGATCCCTCTAAATGATGAGCAAAGACCTAATGTTTGGTTCCTTCCACTACCTTAACTCATCATACAGATTCTATTTTTTTTTATTTTTATTTTTTCCTTTTAAACCCCAAACTTTAGCCTGTGTGTGTATGCTATATAAGTAAATTGTAGGGTGAACTGGACACCCAGGTGGAAAATGATCACCCTTGATCTTGCCTTAGTTAGGGGTGCAAATGGATTGAATCATGATCCTAATTTGTCAAATTCAGATCTCCCTAGTTCGAATCTTTGTATCGTATTGAATCGAATAATAGGATCCAATCAAAAATAGGAACGGATTCGAATCACCCCTATTCGATCCGATATACATGTTATTTATTTATATATAACACATAAATATATACATATATGTTATTTACTTATTTATATTACATTTTATAAATTTATTATATTATTTAATTATTTATAAAAGCATGTATATATATGATCAAAATAGTTGCTTGAATATTTTATTTTTCTTTTAATAAATTATTTATTTATTTGTAAATCAGATCAGGTTGGATTAGATTCAAAGATTTGACCATCTCATCGGATTCAAATTCAAGTCCATAATTATGAGATTCGATCGGATTTTTTCTTAACAATATCGGATCAAATTCAAATATACCCTAATTCGAATCCAATCCGATCCATTTGCATCCCTAGGCCCTTAGTTCTATTCTAAAAAGTGGTCGATTGAGGCTATTAACACCCAAGAAGCTCTAACTTGTAACTTCTTGTGATACCTCCAACTATGAATTCCATGCATGATTAATCTTGAATACTTTGAAGTTTGACCAAGTTGGCTTCCCCCACTGATAACAACTTTTCTATCATTAATACGGCAACTTGGAGGATAGAAACTTAGAAGAGGATTTAGAGTCTTCTAGTCCTTCAATGTCAAGAGTTTCAGGTTCAAGTGCAAAAGTAATTTTTGTCATAATTAAAAATATGTTTTGTGTTTCTCTAACAGTTCAAAGTGCACTAACCAGTAGGGATGCGAGACATCGATAATTCCTCTGGTCAGTTGCTGAATGGAACTCTTTTACCTCCAAACAAACCATCCGAGTCCAACCTCTAAAGTGAGAGTTTTAATTTGACAAGCTTCCTCCTTTGACAATCAAGATCGAGAACAGTAATATTAGTCAACCCAACTGTCTCTAGATATCGTACTATTATGAAACCATTATGCTTAATTCGAGTTTGGGAGGGCTTTCGAGATGCAGCTTTCTGGCATTTCAAGCTGAACCCCACACAAACACCTTGGTGACAATTAAATTCAAAAAGTTAATATGGGCGTTTTGAATATTTTGATTTTTGAATCAAATCGAATTATGACTGTAACACGAAGCTACTCCCCATCCTAAAAGTGGCTCAATTTAGACAGTTCACCCCAAATGCAAAAACCATCCCAAACGGGGCCTTAATCTGGAGGAGGGCTATTAGCGGTGTGTGAATACCAAAAAAAAGGACTATCAATGTAGTTCAGTTGATTCATATTTTGGGTGGAAGTATTATTGAACTATTTTGCAAGATTTGCACATAAATTAATTATTCGCGGTCAAAAATTATGGCCATGAAATTAAAGAGTTAATTAGCCTTTCTTTGTTGCAACTCTTGATAGTATTAAACTTTATATGCTTCTTTAACTAAGTTTTCTTTCTTGGTCCATCTACTATTCAGATAACCCACAGAGTAGAAATACATTTTTCTGTTTGTTTTTTTACCACGAAATGGAAATTTTAGGGTTACAGCACGGTCAAGAAAGTCAAGTGGTGAGGTTGGCTGCAAACCAAACTCCCAAACGTGTCTCTCCCCCATGGTC